>NW_024081267.1:1111752-1170022 GCF_003009895.1 Hyaena hyaena
CTTCCTCTCAGACACACACATCCCCCCCTTCCTCTCAGACACATCCCCCCTCTTCCTTTCTGGACACAGACATCCCCCCTTCTTTCTCTCAGACACACACATCCCCCCCTCCTCCCCTCAGGACACACATGTCCACCCCTACCTCCTGTGGAGACAAGCACATCCACCCCTTCCTCCTCTCAGGACACACATGGACCCCTTCCTCCACCAAACCTTCCCTGGTCCCTTGAGGCAGGGAGGTGTAATGCATGGACTGGCAAGCCCCAGGTTAATTCCTGTGTTTGGTCCCAGTTTCTGCTGTAGATTCCAAAAGACTGGTGGCTTAAAGTATGTGATACAAAACGTCACAGCCACTCCTGCAAGTAGTTTTGCACACCTTTAACACTCAATGTGCCACTATGACACAATCCAGCGATGGCAGCCCTGGGCATTTCTCCCAGAGAAGGAGACTGGTGTTCACTCCAAAGCCTGGACATGGAATGTTTGTAGCAAGATTCCTTTATCATCCAGCAGCTGGGGAACAAAGACCCAGAGGTGCTCCAGTGGGTGATGTTGCAGACCATACCACACCCGAGGCACGGAGCACTGCTCAGCCATGAGGAGGAGCACACGGACACACACACAACCTGGGCCAGTCTCCACAGAATTACTGAGTGAAACAAGCCAATCCCTAAAGGTTACTCAGTGTATGATTCCATTTATACAACAGTCTGCAAAGGACAAAATTAGAGGAATGGAAAAGAGAAGAGTGGATTGCAGGAGTACAAGGACAGACTGGGGACAGGGTAAGTGCGCGTGGCTATAAGAGGGAAATGTGGCGGATCCCTAGGAGGATGGAAGTGGATCCTGACTGTAGGAATGCTGTTATCCTGGTTACAATGCTGTAGTATATCTTTCAAAGGTGTGACCACTGCAAGAAGCACAGCCAAGTTTACACAGGAACTCGCCAAATAACAGTCTTAAAATTGCATGTGAATTGGGGGACCCTGGCTGGTTCAGTCAGTTGAGCGTCTGACCCCCCCTTTTTTAATGTTTATGTATTTTTGAGAGAGAGAGAGAGAGAGAGAGCTCGCACATGCATGTGCACAAGCAAGTAGGAGAGGAGCAGAGAGACAGAGACACAGAATCCGAAGCAGGCTCCAGACCCTGAGCTGTCAGCACAGAGCCCAATACGAGGCTCAAACTCACGAACCCCCAGATCATAACCTGAGCTGAAATCAGACACTTAGCTAACTGAGCCACCCAGACGCCCTGTGTCTGACTCTTGACTTTGGCTCAGGTCATGATCCCAGGGTTGTGGGATCGAGCTCCACAAAAGGTTCCACATTGAGGGGTTGGAGGCAAGAAGGCGGAGAAGTAAGGAGCCCCGTACATTTCGCCTGCACCCATCTCTCGAACGGAGAAGGCCTGAAGCCGTAGGACACTGAGCCCCAGGAGTTTGGGAAGAGAAAGAGACAGAGCACACTGGGAAGGAAACCGCCTAAGTGCGTGAGTGCGAACTGGGGGAGATACAAGCGGGACGGGACCCAGAGCCGGTGGGGGGGGGGGGGGGGGGGGCACCCGGCTCGCGTGCAGCTGCGGGGACGGATACACCGGCGAGTGGGGCGAGCTGCCTGAGTCCAGGGGAGAGGAAAGCAAAGCTGAAACTGCTCCTAGAACCGTCCCTGGAGAAGAGGGAAAAAAACCTCGGCTTGGAAAGACGGTGCTTTTTAGCTCTGGCTGAGGTGCTGACTCTAAACTAGGTGCCCTGGTCCCAGAAGGCGCCAGGAGAACTGAACTGCCGCGCCCCGCACCGTCCACGGCGGCGGCGGCCGGTGAAGCGGCAGCAGCGCCTGCGGAGGCGGTCCCGGCGCGGGGGAGGCGGCAGCTGCGTGCGCAACAGCGGCCCGAAGCGGCGACCCGGTGAAGCGGCGCCCGGTGAAGCGGCGCCCGGTGAAGCGGCGCCCGGTGAAGCGGTGACCCGGTGAAGCGGCGCCCGGTGAAGCGGCAGCGACACGGACTCTGCGGACCTGAAGCTGCTACCTTCCCGGAACGCACTCGGAACGCACTCGGGTTGTATCGCTGCTTGAACCCCCAGGATGTGCGGCTGCGACACTTCCCCCACCCCGCACGCAACCCCGGCAACAGGGAAGCAGCGACCTGCGGGACTGGTCAGGGCGGTGTAACAAAGCCCGCGGATGGGGACCTGGAAACAGGCGGGGCGTGGGGCACAGAACTCAGCCCGCCTTGGCTACGTCCTCAGCACAGGGAGATGGGACCGAAGAAGTGATTTGCAACGCTGGGTTGAGAAGGGACTGGGGCGACGCCATTCTTCTCCCCACAACCACCAGGGCGGGGCCTCAGGGGGCCCAGGGGACGCAGTGGAGACAAGACCTGCCTACACAAACCACGCCCATCCCCTCCAGATAGCGGTTTTGTTGTTGTAGCTGTTTCTACCTGAGCCTGGGTTTGCGTGTTTATTGGTTTTGTCTGTGCGTTTGTGGACCTCTGTTCCCTCTGTGGTTGTTTTCTTTTTCCAGGGCTGCCTCAAGAAACAAGCCAAACTACACATGGTGGAGAGTCCCAAATACCACTACCAGTAGGGAAACAAAATAACCAAACACTAAACAAGAGAAACCAAGAGACACCAAAGAACACTTCCTGAACAGACAGGCCCTGAACAGTCGAAAGAGCCCTCTCTAATACAGCAGAACTCGCAGGGTACGTGTGTACATAAGCTTTTAAAATTAACAAGAGATAGAAAGCTAACCAAAATGACGAAACGGAAGAACTCTCCTCCAAAGAAACTCCAGGAAGAAATGATAGCTAAACTGCTCAAATCAGATATAAGCAACATAAGTGAACAAGAATTTAGAAAAATAATCATAAAATTAATCGCCGGGCTTGAAAAAAGCATGGACGACATCAGAGAAACTATGGCTACAAACAATATGGAGCTTAAAAATAGTTATGGTGAATTTAAAAATGGGATAAATGAGATACATAATAAACTGGAGGCGTCCAATGCATGGATTCAAGAGGCAGAAAGGAGAATAAGTGATTTAGAAGACACTATTATAGAAAAAGAAGAAACAGAAAAAAGATAAACTGATCCAGGAACATGAAAGAAGAGTTCGAGAGCTCAGCGATACAATCAAATGAACAATATCCGTATCATTGGAATCCCAGAAGAGGAAGAGAGAGGGAAAGGTGCTGAAGGAGTCCTGGAATAAATTATAGCAGAGAACTTCTGCAACCTGGAGAGGGAGATAGAAGTTGAAATTCAAGAGGCACAGAGAACTCCCCTCAGACGTAACTTGAATCCATCTTCTGCACAACATATCATAGTGAAACTGGCAAAATATAAGGACAAAAAGAGAATTTTGAAAGCAGCTAGGGACAAAAGGGCCCTCACATACAAAGGGAAACCTATCAGAGTGGTGACAGACCTATCTACTGAAACTTGGCAGGCCAGAAAGGAATGGCAGGAGATCTTCAATGTGATGAACAGAAAAAAACATGTAGCCAAGAATCCTCTATCCAGCAAGCCTGTCATTCAGAATAGAAGGAGAGAAAAAAAGTCTTTCCAAATAAACAGAAATTGAAAGAATTTGTCACCACTAAGCCAGCCCTACAAGAAATCCTGAGGAGGACTCTCTGAGGGAAGTACTGTAAGGAACGCAAGATACCAGAGACACCATCACAAGCGTGAATCCCACAAAAGACACAATGACTCTAAACCCACAAATATCAATAATAACACTGAATGTAAATGGGCTGAATGCTCCAATCAAAAGACACAGAGTAGCAGAATGGATAAAAAAACAAAATCCATCTATTTGCTGTCTACAAGAAACGCATTTTAGACTGGAAGATACCTTCAGATTAAAAGTAAGGAGATGGAGAAATATCTATCATGCTACGGGAAATCAAAAGAAAGCTGGAGTAGCTATACTTATATCATACAAACTGGACTTTAAAGACAATAACAAGGGATGAAGAAGGGCATTATATAATAATTACAGGGTCCATCCATCAGGAAGAACTAACAATTATAAATGTCTACGCACCGAATATCGAAGCACCAAAATATTTAAAACAATTAATCACAGAAAAAATCTTATAGATAATAATGTGCTAATAGCAGGGGACTTTAATACTCCACTTACAGCAATTGACAGATCAACCAAGACAGAAAATCACTGAAGACACAATAGACTTGAATGACACATTTGACCAGATGGATCTGACAGATATATTTAGAACTCTACATCCTGAGGCCATGGAATTCACTTTATTCTCAAGTGCACATGGCACAATATCCAAAAAAGATCACATAATGAGACATAAAGCAACCCTCAATAAATATAAAAGAACTGAGATCATACCATGCACACTTTCAGATCACAATGCTATGAAACTCGAAATCAATTACAGGAAGAAGTCTGGAAAACCCCCAAAAACATGGAGACTAAAGAACACCCTACTAAAGAATGAATGGGCCAATCAGGCAATTAGAGAGGAAATTTAAAAATATACAGAAACAAATGAAAATGAAAATACAACAATCCAAACGCTATGGGATGCGGCAAAGGCAGTCCTAAGAGGAAAGTACATGGCACTCCAGGACTATTTCAAGAAATTAGAAAAAGCGCAAGTCCAAAATCTAACAGCTCACCTAAAGGAACAAGAGGCAGAGCAACAAGAGCACCCCAAACCCAGTAGAAGAAGAGAAATAGTAAAAATCAGAGCAGAAATAAACAACATACAGACCAAAGAAATAATTGAACAGATCAAAGAAACCAAGAGTTGGTTTTTTAAAAAATAAACAAAATTGACAAACCTCTAGCCAGGCTTCTCGAAAAGAAGAGAAAGCACCCAAAAAGACAAAATCATGAATGAAAATGGCCTTATTACACCCAACTCCTCAGAAATACAAGCAATTATCAGGGAATACTATGAAAAATTATATGCCAACAAATTCGACAACTTAGAAGAAATGGACAAATTCCTAAGCACACACTCACTACCAAAATTCACACGGGAAGAGATAGGAAACCTGAACAGACCCATAACTAGTGAAGAAATCAAATCAGTGACCAAAAATCTCCCAACAACTAAGAGCCCTGGACCTGATGCCTTCCCTGGGGAATTCCACCAGACGTTTAAAACAGAATTAATACCAATTCTTCTCAAGCTATTCCAAAAAATAGAAATGAAAGGAAAATTTCCAGACTCATTTTATGAAGGCAGTATCACTCTCATTCCCAAGCCTGACAGAGATCCAGCCAAAAAAGAGAACTACAGGCCAATATCGTTGATGAATACAGATGCAAAAATTCTCAACAAGATCCTTGCAAATAGAATCCAACAGCACATAAAAAGAATTATCCACCAAGATCAAGTGGGATTCATTCTTGGGTTACAGGGCTTGTTCAATATTCGCAAATCAATCAATGCGATGCATTACATCAACAAAAGAAAAGATAACAAATCATATGATCCTGTCGATAGATGCAGAAAAAGCACTGACAAAATACAGCATCCCTTCTTAATAAAGACCCTCGAGAAAGTCGGGGTAGAAGGAACTTATTTAAACATCATAAAAGCCATCTATGAGAAGCCCTCAGCTAACATCATCCTCAATGGGGGGAAAACTGAGAGCTTTCCCCCTGGGATCAGGAACACAACAGGAATGCCCACTCTCACCACTGTTGTTTAACATAGTGCTGGGAGTCCTAGCATCGGCCCTCAGACAACAAAAGGAAATAAAAGGCATCAGAATTGGCAAAGAAGAAGTCAAACTCTCACTTTTTGCAGACGACATGATATTCTACATAGAAAACCCGGCAGACTCCATCAGAAGCCTACTAGAACTGATCCAAGAATTCAGCAAAGCTGCAGGATACAAAATCAACCTACAGAAATCGGTTGCATTTTTATACACCAACAATGAAGCAACAGAAAGATAACGAGAAACTGATCCCATTCACAACTGCACAAAAAACCATAAAATACCTAAGAATAAACCTAACCAAGGATATAAGAGATCTCTATGATGAAAACTATAGAAAACTTATGAAGGAAATTGAAGAAGACACAAAGAAATGGAAAAACATTCCATGCTCATGGATTGGAAGAATAAACACAGTTAAAACGTCCTTACTACCCAAAGCAATCTGCACATTCAATGCAATCCCAATAAAAATTGCACCAGCATACTTCTCAAAACTAGAACAAACTATCTTCAAATTTGTATGGAACCACAAAAGACCCCGAATAGCCAAAGTAATATTGAAGAAGAAAACCAAAACGGGAGGTATCACCATCCCAGACTTCAGCCTCTACTACAAAGCTGTCATCATCAAGACAGTGTGGTATTGGCACAAAAGCAGACACACAGACCAATGGAATAGAATTGAGAACTCAGAATTGGACCCAAAAGTATACAGCCAACTAATCTTTGACAAAGCAGGAAAGAGTATCCGTTGGAAAAAAGACAGCCTCTTTAATAGATGGTGCTGGGAGAACTGGACAGCAACCTGCAGAAGAATGAAACTAGATCATTTTCTCACATCATACACAAAAATAAACTCAAAATGGATAAAGGACCTGAATGTGAGACAGGAAACCATCAAAACCCTAGAGGAGAAAGCAGGAAACAACCTCCCTGACCTCCACTGCAGCAATTTCTTACTTGACATATCCCCCAAAGCAAGGGAATCAAGACCAAAAATAAAGTACTGGGACCTCATCAAGATTAAAAGCTTCTGCACGGCAAAGGAAACAATCCCATAAAACTCATAAGCAACCCATGGAATGGGGGAAAAATAGCTGCAAATGATATATCAGATAAAGGGCTAGTATCCAAAACCTATAAGGAACTTACCAAACTCCACACCCAAAAAACGAATAATCCAGTGAAGAAATGGGCAGAAGACATGAACCCACACTTCTCCAAAGAGGACATCCAGATGGCCAAAAGACACATGAAACAATGCTCAGCGTCCCTCCTCATCAGGGAAATACAAATCAAAACCACACTGAGATACCACCTCACGCTGGTCAGAGTGGCTAAAATGAGCAAATCAGAGAATTTTAGATGCTGACGAGGATGTGGAGAAACGGGCACCCTCCTCCACTGTTGGTGGGAATGTAAACTGGTGTAGCCCCTCTGGAAAACAGTGTGGAGGTTCCTCACAAAGTTAACACTAGAACTCCCCTATGACCCAGCAATAGCACTGCTAGGAATTTACCCAAGGGATACAGGAGTGCTGAGGCATAGGAGCACATGGACCCCAATGTTCATAGCAGCACTCTCCACAATAGCTAAAACATGGCAAGAGCCTAAGTGTCCATCAACGGACGAATGGATCAAGAAGATGTGGTTTATCTATACCATGGAATACTACATGGCAATGAGAAAGAATGAAATCTGGCCAAGTGTAGCAACATGGATGGACCTTGAGAGTGTTATGCTGAGCGAAATAAGTCAGGCAGAGAAGGACAAATATCATATATTTGCAAGTATAGGAGGATTAGGAGGAACTTAACGGAGGACCGTGGGGGAGAAGAAGGGGGGAAATGGTGGGGGAAAGGGAGGGAGGCAAACCATGAGAGACTCCTGAATGCTGAGAACAAACTGAGGACTGATGGGTGTCGGGGGGAGGGGGGTGATGGGCATGGAGGAGGGCACTTGTGGGGATGAGCGCTGGGTGTTATATAGAAACCAACTTGAGAATAAACTATTTGTAAAAAAATGTATATATATATTATTTATGTATATATATATAATATATATATAATCACTCTGAAACTAGGAAAAAAAACAGCTATAGACTATGATTTTTTACTGAAGCCAGAATATAGATAGATATAAAGTGTGACATCAATAGCATAAAATATGTGATGAGGAAATGTAAGAATGTACAGGTTTTATTGTGATTTGAATGTAAATTCAAGTTATCAGATTAAAATCTTCTGTTATAAGATTAAAAAAAAAAGGTTCCACATTGAGCCTGGAGCCTGCATGGGATTCTCTCTCTTTCTCCCTCTGCCCATCTCCCCTGCTTGTATGCGCTCTCTCTAAAATAAAAGAAAAACATTGCATGTGGATCTATGGGTTATCTCAGAATTGAGACACTAATTAAAAATTAATATATATTAATATATTCTAGGGCACCTGGGTGGCTCAGTCAGTTGGGCGTCCGACTTCAGCTCAGGTCATGATCTCACAGTTCATGGGTTCAGGCCCCATGTCAGGCTCTGTGCTGACAGCTAGCTCAGAGCCTGGAGTCTGTTTTGGATTCTGTGGCTCCCTCTCTCTCTGACCCTCCCCTGTTCATGCTGTCACTCCCTCTCTCTTAGAAATAAATAAAACATTAAAAAAATTTTAAATAATAAAAAAAATTAATGTGTTCTAGTTGGATCTGCTGGCTACGGCAGGGAACAGTAAATCCAGGAGCAATGAGCATATGTGCTGCCCACACTATGGACTCTAAATAGCATTTCCCTCCAAGAGAAACCAGACAACCTTAGATAAGAGATGGCCACTCTGTGTCTCAGGCAGGAAGTGTACACCATGAGCCTGGAGCATCTTCCTGTAATCGAAGGTAAGGAAGTGACAAGGATTATTTGCGGGCAAACGTGGAAAGGACCCAGAGGCCAGTGAGGTGGGGCTTCCACTGGCCAGATATAGGAACACTGGGGCAACGGTAACTGCAGTGGCTGGAAACACCTGAAATATCTGAAAACTGAATATTTAAAATATCTTTAAAAACCCATTAAGCCAAAAAGCAAAAAAACACTTGCTTTCAGAGGAGGCTGGCTGTTACAGACTGTGCCCCCCCTCCATCTTATGTTGAAATCCTAGTTCCCGGTGTGCTCTCGTTAGGATGGAAGGCCTCTGGGGTCTGCAGGGGCGCAAGGGTGAAGCCCTTGAGAACGGGATTAGTGCCCTTAAGAAGGGGACCCCAGAGACTTCTTTCCCTCTCACCAGCTCCTGTGACGGAAGGAGAAGTTACCAAATGCAGCCTGAGGGCCCCCTCAGTCATCGTGCTGGCCCTACGACCTGGGACCCCCAGCCTCCGGAACTGGGAGAAGTAACTGGCGGTACTGAGGCGGGCCGGTCTGTGAGGCTCTGTTACAGCGGTAGGAATAGGCTTTGGCACTAGGGACCCAACTGATGGCCGCACAACCAGTGAACAAATGAAAGGAATCAACCACAAACCACACCTCAAGAGATGCCAGTGATGAGGGAATGTTCTCTGTAGAAGGGCTGCCTCCAACATGAACAAAACCTGTTTTGTCCCCTCAGTCTACTCCCAGCAGCTCAGACAGATTCCTGTGAAAGATCAGATCAGTCCTCAAGGAGGGGTTGGAACTGCCATTCCAGAACTTCTGGAATCCTCTCTGTAGAAGTTGTTCTGAACACGGTCTTTCACACAACAGACTATCGTCGTTATCGACCAGTGGTTTCATCGCCACTTCCCTCTTTTCAGGGATGACTTGGTATTTTGGGTTACTGTCATCTCCTCCACCCATTTCTGATCCTCTTCAAGGAGGAAGCAGTTGCACTTGGACAGTTGGGCTCTGTCACTCTGAGGTGGGGGGTGACACCTCTAGGAGGGGCCAGCCACGGTCTCTCCCACGAAGGACTTGAGAGAGTCATGGGTCTCTGGAGTCACCTTCTCCAGACCAATGCCTCAAAGTCAAGGAGAGGTCAGGGATCAGGTCCAGTCCTGCTCCTTGCCCTCTGGGTCAGCCATACTGGACCTGTCCAGTTTCTCTCGCTCCAAGGTTTTGGTGACAGGGGTCAGAGAATATGCTTCTTCTCCCACATGATACGAGAAGGAACCAGGAAGGGAGACAAGGTTGCCTACCACTCTGACAAAAAGACAGTACTGGAGCTGCCATCACATCCCTAAGGGGAGTCTTGCCAGCCACCTAAAATCACACGGTCACCAGAACGTGGCTGCTGCAATGCAGGTGCTGGACTAGACCGTGTGTCCCTTCGGGTCACCACTAACTCTGCACATCGAGTTGCTCCTCTCTGTCACAGAGTTTCCTCTGATGGTCACACTGGGTTCCAATGAAGTGTTTAGAAAGACTGAATGCACATGACTGCAGACTCTTCCGGAAATAGCACAGACAATATTAGGAATTTGCAGCATCTGAGAGCACACGTAGTACGTCCATGCGAAGGAAGGGCCTCCAAGACTCTTCCCCATTCACTCCCTGGAATGTGGGTTTGCAAATATAGCTCCATGTCAAGAACGACTGGCACGTCACCGCAGGAAACGTCACTGGGCACGCCAGCCCACCTGTCAGTGGGTTGCAGCCCTGGTGAGGACTGAGGGACACCTCGGTAGCAAAGGCTGCCAATTCCCACGGGGACAAGATTTGCCAGGGTTCTCCTGTCTCCACCTGCACGTGTGGTGAACATGCTCAGTGAGAAGTGAAGACAGTAAAGGCAGCCTGACTCCTCACCAGAGAAACCTAAGTCTCACATTAGAGTCTGTTGGCCTCAGCTCCTTTATCCCTAATCCCTGCCTGGCTTACAACATACTGAGACAAGGCGCGCTCAAAGGCAGGGCAAGCACTTTGAACAGACAGAGCAAGCAGCAGAAGCAGATTTGTATACGATGAAGATTTTGGAATTTCTTAAAGAAACTTAAAGAATATGGTAGATACGCTACAGGCTCTAGAAAATCAATCAAGCAGAAGCATGCAAGAGAGGACAGATGATGTGAGCAGAGAGATGGAAACTCTATAGGACTGGAAACTCCGACAGTGCAAGAAAAACAGCGTCTTCTTGTGTGTGTGTGTGTCCGCATGCGTGCATGCATGCACGTGTTGGGAGTGGGGTTAGGGTTTGTGCCTACTATCCTGCAGTTCAGAGACCTCTCCAGGGAATAAAACCCTAGAATTCTGCTGGGGTGAGAATACACATGGCAGCTGTCTATCAAGCTGAGGCAAGGAGAGGATCTGGGGCTCTAAATACTCTAAATAGATATTCAATTGGTCCTTATGTTTTCATCAGAAACGGAGAGTATCTTGGTGGGTTCACCAGAAGACTGGGCACATTATGGGGAAAGCAGAAGATCCACAACATTGTAGACAATTAAAGTCAGTGTGACATACACATGATGGCAACAACAGAAGGGGAGGGGAATAGATGAAAATCTGAAAAATAATGGCTGAGAATTTTCCAAAGTTAATGGCAGAATCTAAACCACAGACCCAGGCAGCCAAGAAAACACCAAGCAAGACTAATATAAAATAAGCTACAGGCCGACACACCACATTCCACCTGCTGGTAGTCAAGGATATGGAGAAAATGTTGAAAGAATCCAGGGAAAGAACACACTGACTACAGAGGAACAAGGCTAATATTTAGCCATATTTGTCCTGAGAAAACAAGGCAGCAAGAAGAGTGCAGTGAACCTGTAAGGTGTTCAAAGAAAAGAACACACAACTAAGCTGTTGATCCTCTGAAATTACCTTTTGAAATTAAATTTCAAAGTTAAAAAGGAGACTAAAGACTTTGTCAGAAGCACAGATGAAAGCAACTGTCACCAGTGGGCCAGTCTTGTACAAATTGTTGAAAACCTTCTTCCCGTGAGGGAAAATGGTGTGCCTCGGAAAGACAGATCTCTCTGAAAGAAGAGTCCCAGGGAAGGACGCATGCAGTCAAGACACCTCATTCACCTAACAGGTCTCCTCCACTGGAGCATTGGTGGTCAGGGCTTATAAACACAGGAAGTGAACGACAGCAAGCTGTAGGAGCAGGGAGGAAGGTGAGGACGCCAGCTGCACAGCATGGGCACCATGCGCAGAGGGCCGTATGCCAGTGTTATCGGGAAGCGCACTGAGTCAGCTCTACTGCAAGGACCACTCAAAGGAAATGTTCTCAAAGGAAGTATAATGGATGGGCCAAGAGAGGAGATGAACAGCATTCATGGGAAATGCTGAACTCAACCAGAGAAGGAAAACAGGGAGTGGGAGACAGAGCAAGAAACAAAGGACAAAGACAAGTCATGGAAAAACATGAAAATACAGTAGCTATTCATCCAAATAGATCGATAATCAAAGTACCTGTCAATGGTCTAACTACAAGAATTAAAGATGGGGGTATCAGAGGGGATCAGAAAACAACTACTGTCTGTTAAGAAGCCCACATTAACACAAAGACATAGTTAAAGGGAAGGTAAAGGGGTGGGCAGAGCCCTGCCCTGCTCACGCTAATCCAGAGGAAGCCGCAGCAGCTGCATCACCTCCGACAGAGCAACCCCAGAAAGGAGAGATTCAGGGGTGCAGGGGAAGGAGCCAGGGCACAAGCAGTGCAGCCTGGGGTTTGTTCTGGGCAGTGAAACTATTTGCTCAAACTCACCGACCTGCACAGCACACACAGTGACCCCTACTGGACACTATGAACATTATCTGATAATAATGCATCAAAGCTGATCCATCAATTTGTAAGGAACGTAATTCGCTGATGCAAGACGGTGTCCTAACATGTGAGGAAGCAAACTGGTAGATGGCGACCCTCTGTACGTCTCACTCACTTTCCCTTTAAACCTGTAACACTGCTGTTAAGAACAGTCTCATGACAAAAACAGGGAGAAATGCCTCTCACTTCGGGGTGCTGCCTTCCTCCTCCCCTGCCCCAGCCGCAGCTGGCAGACCCTCTTCTGCATGCACGGGTCCCTGGCAGGACACCCCCATGGCCACAGGGGAGCTTCTCTCATTTCCTCTGTGGACAGGGTTCTGGGGTCCAGACATGGCACTGTCCAGGGCATGGGTCAGGGGGCTCTGAACACGGGTCTGCCTTAGACAGCGTAGGACACGGAGACGTGGTTGAATCAAATAAGAGGCAGCAAATTCAGGCAAAGAAGGATCAGGCTCTGCGCAGAGGCCACTTCCAAAGATGACTCGGTGAACTGAAACTGTCCCTGGGGACACATGGACAAGAAGAAGCTGAGGATTCAGGGCCACAGTAAGGGAGGAGGGTGGGTCACTGTGTCACCCCCAGAACCGTGGATCACCACCTTCCGGGACACTTGGATTCAACGTAGGAAACAGGCTGCACTGAACATCCGTGAAACTCTCCGAGCTCCATCCTTCTCTCGTGCTGGTACAACTGGAAATCTGCGCTCTTGGTTGGTAGCTCTGGTGACAACCTTCAGTCCAGAGCCACAGCCCTGCTGACATTCACCAAAGACCAAGACAGAGGGAGCCTCAGAGAGGGAGACCCTGGGACCTCTGTAGCAGGACCAGGCTTCTGAGAATGGGGGGAACTGGCCTCCCCGCGGGACAAGTCCCCTGCCTGACCCTGGCGCACAGAGGAGGAGGAAGGTGTGGCCCTGCTGGGATCCTCTAGGAAAGCTGTAGGGTCAATGGGGCTGAGAGAGGCCTGAGCTCCAGGCTGCAACCAGCACATCCACATCCCCCTCGCACCGTGTTAAGTAGTGTCCATTTCTGTCTGTGCAGTGAGCAGAGCGAAGGCAGGAAGCAGGGGCTTCCAGAACCGAGCTGCCCCCTCCATAGGCAAGATGGTATCAGCCCTGGTTTCCAGGTGATAATATCTGTTGTGGACAGAAGCCTCCTTAGGGTTCAGAGTCGTCAGCTGCGGCCACAGGACACTGGTGATGGGAGGCAGAGCTGAGAGGCCCTTCAGGGACAGGGAGGGCCAGCTGGCGGCCACCCAAGTGGAAGAGCTGCGGGCTGCCCTGCTGGCGATGTACGCAAGCGTGGTTCTGGTGCCAGGAGTCCCGGGTTTCGCTGGGACGCCCTGGTGCTCACTGCAGTGGTGGTGCTCCTAGCAACAAGTTGAAGTTGACACAGTTCAAGGAGAGGAGGGGGCTGCTCTGGAGGCGATGTGCCCAGGGAGAAGTGACCGGGTGAGGCATGGAGGGGAAGGGATCAGAGAAACAAGCCTTTGAATCTTTCAGGTTGTATATGGGGGCGGCCAGTCCCCCCACATCACAGATCCTCGCTCCAGCCACCCTGAATGGAAATCCCAGCTGGTGTTCAGTGCAGTACGTGGTGCGACTGCCTAACGAAGGTGGGAAGAGCTAGACTGCCAGCCTTTCCCAGGGGGGACGTCCTGTCTCTTGGGCATCACGGGACCACGGAGGACCCCTTGGAAGGAAAACAACAGCCAGCTCCAGTGACAGCCCTCACCTGCAGGGACATCCCGACCAGCGGGCCCAGGAAACCGCCAGCTGCAGGCACAGAAAGGAGACTAGAGCTGCGCCATCCAGGAGGCCAGTGGGTGGCCAGGGAGGACTGGAGCCAACTCCACCCCCTGGACCAGGACCTGCGGAAGATGCGGTCTGTGCTGGAGCTCCCGGGGCCTCACATGGAAGGCGAGGGCTCAGGAGCAGCAGAGAGCAAGGAGGCAGAGACTGGCGACGACCATGGCCACCCACTGGCAGTCCCTGGGCAGGATGTCATCGACCGTGGGGACTTCCAAGTGCCCTTGCACTCTCCTGAAACAGAGAAAGAAGAGCCGTCCAGGGGAACGATGCAGGAAAAGTAGAGGATCGCAGGGCCCAGGGGACAAATAACTCAGCTCCAAGCTGACCCAGGGTCTCTGCACAGGGACAATGCCCAGCTGGAATGGGAGGTTCAGAAGCTGAACCCGGGACTCCTGGCACCGGAGCCATACTTGCATACATCGCCAGCGGGGCAGCCCGCAGCAATTCCAGGACCCGCTGGGGAGACACTTGGGTGGCCGCCAGCTGGCCCTCCCTGTCCCTGAAGGGCCTCTCAGCTGCAGCTCCTGATCCGGCCCCAGCTGCGGGCAGAGCGCACCCCACACTGGGAGAGAAAGGGGGCGGAGGAGGAGACGCAGCGCGCGCATGTGGAGAAGCAGCTCCCCGAGGCTGCAGGAGCCTGGCCGTCACCAGGCAGCTGCGCAACCTCTGCAAGAAGACAGCCAAGGCCCCAGGCAGGGGGTGCAGAGAGCCACCTCCTCCCACAGCCAGGAAGGTCTCCAGTGGGACAGGAGGGCTCGGAGGGGCGGAGGGCCGCTCTGTGGGCAGAGACAGAGGTGTGCGAGCTGAAGAGACAAAGCCACCAGCTCAGGCAGAGGCTGGCCCAAGCCTTCGGGGCCACGGTCCCACCATTTCCCAGGGGACTCATGCACTTGCTGTTCCTCCTGCAGGCCTCGGGTGTCCCCGAGGGCCACGGGCTCCCCTGTGTCTCTAGGAGCCCCAGGAGAGAGGAGGGGGGCACCAGGAGGGCTCCAGCACCAGAGGTCACCTGCATCAGCTTGGCTCTGGACGCCCACCGCCAGCGCACAACAGCTCCTGCACTCGCACCAACGCCCCAGTCGCCCACCCGGCCATGCTCTGCCCACTGCTCTCTTAGGTCAGCTCAGCAATGTTATTTCTTTAGGTGGCGCTAACAGTTCTTAGCACAGCCCCCTAGAATACATGAGTGTGACATGGTGGTTTCCAAAAAAAGGTTTGGTCAACACAGCTCTTTGTTTTGTTACTTATTTTTGAGAGAGAAAGAGCGCAAGCAGGAGAGGGGCAGAGAGACAGAGACACAGAATCTGAAGCAAGATCACACTATGAGCTGTCAGCACAGAGCCAGACACGGGGCTCAAACCCACAAACCGTGAGATCATGACCTGAGCAGAAGTCAAAAGCTTAACCGACTGTGCCACCCAGGCGCCACGGTCAACCTCGTTCATGTGACTACGTTATTGCCAGGTCTTGTGACCCCTGGAGCTGCACAATATAAGTGCTGGGACCATCCGGGACATGCGACATGGAAGGGGACACGTACAGCAAACTTCATCTTGCTATTATTACCAGTCTATACATAAACATAACTCACCGAATTTTGATATTTGAAAAGACACACAAGAAAAGATCCATAAGCAAGAAAACCACTCCATCCCAACTTCATGTTGTGACTGGTGTAGTGCTTCCGTTCACAGATTCATTTAGGGGAGTTGATAGTTTACAAGCCCCTTCTATGTTTTTACATCATGTTGTCTTAAAAGATGTTCTTTGTTTCATCATACCTAAACTTAATGCAAGGAAACATTTTCCTTTAATGACAAACACGCACAGACGCACAAGCACAGTGCACACAGAGCTCTGTAGTCGCTATGTCAGTATCTGAGGAAAAGTGGAAACAGACAGAGCTCTTGGTCTTTTTCTTTAATGTGTATTTTTGGGAGAGAGAGAAAGACAGCATGCTAAGGAGGTGGGAGGGAGAGAAAGACACAGAATCTGAAACAGGGTCCAGGTTCTGGGCTGTCAGCACAGAGCCTGAGGCAGGGCTGGAACCCACAAACTATGAGATCAAGACCTGAGCCAAAGTTGGACGCTTAACCCACTGAGCCAGTCAGGTGCCCCAAGACAGCTCTGTTCTCAGGTTCGCCATGTGGAAAAGGACACATCTCACGCACACCATTTGTACACACCCCGAAGATCCCTACACACGCACACAAAGGGCAGCAGGGTGCAGACGGGAGCAGACGGGAGGGAACGTGGGACAAGGGGTGCCGAGGCCCCTACACGCTGGCAGTGGGGGCACCACTCCCACCCTGGGCCTGTACGGAGGCCGGGGAATAGGTGTCCCCTGAGCCAGAGAGGAGCTGTCCAGGCCCCGGGAACCTGCCCCCCTGCTCTCCCTGTGCCTGTCCAGTCACTGCTGGAGCACCGGGCGGTCAGGGGCTCGGCTGTGCAGCCCACGGGACACAGCCCCCTGGGACAGAGCGGGCCACGCGGGGCCCAGGACTCACGGAGGGACAATCAGCAGGACACGTGACTCGGTTCCACCAACCCGTGCGTGTGCTTCGCTGCCTTCGTTCACACGCATTTCTCTCAAATTCTTCCTTGAGCTTTTCCGATGTGTTCGGCACTGCTTAGGGGCTTGGGAGGCAGCGCGGGAACAAACAGCCCCGAGGGGCCTGAGGACCCTCTGAGCTGACCTTCCGGGCAGGGGCAGGTCAGACAACAGAGAACGCATAAACAAGCAATGGTGACCTGCACTAGCAGGCAGGCATGGAGGGCAGGTGCTACCTGCGGTGGTGGCAGAATGTCCAGCTGGGGGTGTGGCCTACAAGGCTCTCTGAACTTCAGCAGCGTGGCAGTCACTTGGACACCTCGTTACAATCAGATGCCGGTTCAGCGGGTCCCGGTGGGGCAGAGACCCTGTGCTGCCCCAGGTGACGCCGTCCTGGGAGAGACATGGGCTCTCCAGGATGTTAGTGGGATTATGGTGTAGGAGTGGGCTGAAAATCAGAGGGCAGGGACCTCTGTACAGGCAGAGACACAGAGTCACAGACTACCTGGTCGGGGGTCAGGTGGCTCATTTGTGCACTTTCCGTCTGGGCCCAGGACTCAGGTGGGAGGCCAGAGCCACCAGCAGAAGCTGTGAAGTGTTGGCCTCCAGGATGTCCCTTCCTTCCTACTTTCTCTGTGGTCAGTTGCTGGGGAAGCTGGGATGAGACTGAGGGAGTCTCCCTCTTCAGGGCTGAGTCTACATAGTGTCTCCCGAGGCCCCTCCACCAAACCTTTCCTTGTCCCTTTGGGCCAGGTGTAATGGCTCTACTCCACTGGCCCCAGGTTCATTTTGTGTTTGGTTCCTATTTCTTGCTGTAAAGCATTGCAACAGACCTGTTAGCTTAAAGTGGCACAGATGCATTGTTGTTTCTGAGGACAGAATTCCTACCTCAGTCTCGCTGGGGAAAGTAATGTGGTATCTTCCCAGGGCCCTTCCTTTCCAGCTTCTACAGCCTCCTGCATTGCCCCCTGGATACCTTTCCTCCAACAAGACCGTTACACCATCCTGTCTCCCCTGTGATCTCCTTCTTATCATCCCACATTCCTCCTACAGGGACACTAGGCTTAGTCAGGTAACACAGCATCATCTCCATTTCAGAATCCTTTCCAGAATTTAATCACATCTGCAAAATTTCTTTTTCCATGTATAATGACAGACTCTGGGAACTGGGATGTGGACACATTGTCGGGGTGTGTTATTCTGTCTACCGCGCAATACCTTATACTTTACATTTACCCTACCCACAAGTTTCTAGGCAGTCCCTAAATATAACGCCTCATGAAAGTAATCTATTGCCAGCGTGATGTGTTTCTCTGGCCAGGTCTGTGATCTGTAGCACTTATTTCAGTGGTGAATGGAAAAGGTAGAGTAATTTAACACACAACGAACAAATTTCCAAGAAAGTAAATACATTAGTTTATTGATACTATAAGTTACTCTACAGAAATATCCAAGGTAGAAATGGGAATCCTCGTCGTTCCCAGAACTGAAGCTGTCTGACAGGGAAACTCCCTTAGACCCCCTTTTCCCTGCCCAAAAAAGAAGCCAGGAGGCTTGGAGAATATCAAGCAGGAAAGATGTCTATTAAAAAAACAAAAATAAAAATGAACAGCACGCATAAGCACGTTCCCTTCAAACTACAGGGCAGCAAAGACAAGGATCCTTTGCAAACAGAGGTAACGGTTGGGGTATTAGGCACTGACTAGCCATTGTCCCTCCCCAGCTCAGTGCAACACAATCAAGAAGACGCTCAGCCTCTGAATTCTCCCTGGGGAGGAAAAGACAGGGGTGCAGCATCCATTCTATACTCAGAACTGCGCAGGGGCTGCTCAGGACACCAGTTTCTGTCAAGCCAATCTCCGAATGCCAACAAGAGCAGGCACATCTGGATGTCTGAGGGGCAGTGAGACCCCACAAGGCAAGGGCTAAGCACTGGGGCTGCTCCAGGGGAGCTGCACTACAAATAGCAAACACCAGAGGGAGCAAGAGGGCATGGTCTCCTCTGGTGGGAGGTCTTTCCAGTAGGAAGCCAGTCTGTGAAGGCTAGACATGTGACTTTTATCAAATGCAGTGACACCAACACAAAGTATCAAAAAATGTCAAAAAGTAGACCAACATGGCCCAATCAAAGGAACAAAATTAGTCTCCACTAATGGACACAAAAGAAATGGTGGCATATGGACTCCTTGACAAATTAACTCACAATAACCACAATAAAAACACTAAGCAAATTCAGTAAACCAACACATAAATTGAGTATTTAAAATAAGACTGAGGGGTGCCTGGGCGGCTCAGTCAGTTAAGCGTCAACTTTAGCTCAGGTCATGATCTCGTGGTTCATGGGTTTGAGGCCCACGTCAGGCTCTGTGCTGACAGCTCAGAACCTGGAGCCTGCCTAGGATTGTTTTCCCTGCCTCTCTCCTCTCCCCCACGCAGTCTCTCTCTCCTTCAAAAATAAGTAAACGTTAAAAAAAATAAAGAAATAAAAATTAAATAGGATTGGGGCGCCTGGGTGGCTCAGTCGGTTAAGCATCCGACTTCGGCTCAGGTCATGATCTCGATAAATGTTAAAAAAAAAATTTTTTTTTAAATAAAATCCAATAAAACAGGATTGAAAATACTTAAAATTTTTATCTAAGGAATACAATAAGTTAACTGAAAAATTTCATCAAAGGGACCCACAAGAGACTCAATGAAGCAGAAAAAACAATCAGTGGACTCACACAGATCTCATAAAATTATACAGTCACAAAAACAAGATAAAAAGGAATTTAAAAATAAAGAAGGCTTAAGGCACGTATGAAAGACTTATCAAAGTGACTAATATACGCACTTCATAGGAATTCCAAAGGGGAAAAAAGGAGGGCACAGAAAATGAAGGGAAAAAAAAGGCACAGAAAAGAAATAATGATCCCAAACTTCCCAAATGTGGGGAAAGACATGGACATTCAGATTCTAGAAGTCCAAACATAGGCTCCAAAGTGGATGAACCCAAAGAAGTCACTATAAGACACATTATGATCAATGTTACACAAGTCAAAGAGAAGAGTTTTCAAAACAGCTAGAGAAAGTGATAGTCACATACTAGGGAACTCCCCAAAGACTATCGGGAAATTTCTCCCCAGAATCCTTGCAGGCCCAAAGAGAATGAGATGGCATATTCAAAGGCAGAAAGAAAAACTGCCAAAAAAGAATGTTATATCTAGAAAAGCATCCTTCAAAACTAAGAGAGAAAATACGAAAATCCCAAAGCTGAGGGAGTTTGTCACCTATATAAAAGTATAAAGGCCACTGATAGAATTAGGGATATAAACAATACAAAATGCTCTAATTCTGTAAGTGTTGTGTAATTCTACTGTTGATTCTGATATATAAATTGAAACACAAATATATAAATAGTCCCTGTAACTATAACATGGTAATAGAAACATGATACAGAAAGACATAATTTGTGACATCAATAACATAAGGTGTAGGGAGGGAACAGTACAAGTGTAAGGTTTTTGTGTGTGATCATAGGTTTAAAACAAAATTAAGACTGACATCTGGACAAGTATATTTTCTGACAACAAGGTACTAAAAATAAAAATTAAAACACTCCTGAAAAAACAGCAGGTCTAAGAAAAAAATCAGAGACAAAAAAAAATTTCTTGAGGGGCGCCTGGGTGGCTCAGTTGGTTAACCATCCAACTCTTGGTTTCAACTCAGGTCATGATCTCACAGTTCAAGAGTTCAAGCCCCGCATTTGGCTCCACACTGACAGCACGGAGCCAACCTGGGATTCTCTCTCTCCCTCTCTCTCTCTCTCTCTCTGCCCCTCCTCTGCTCTGTCTCTCAAAATAAATAAACTTAAAAAAATTTTTTAAATAAAAATAAAAATTTCTTGAGACAAATGAAAACACAACATATTAAACCTTAAGGCATGTAACAAAAGCAGCTATAAGGAGGATGTTTCTAGTATAAATACCAACCTTGGAAAAAAAAAAAAGAAACATCTCAAATAATCCACTTCTACATTTCAAGAAACTACAGAAATAAAGAACGAAGTCATCCCAAGCTAGAGAAGTAAGGAAATGATAAAAATTAAAGCACAAAAACAATACCCATCCACACCCTTAATACCCTACAGGAGACTCACTTCAATGTCAGGACACACATACACTAAAAGTGAAGGAACAGAAAAACATATTCCATGCAACCAGACACACCAAGACAAAGCTGGGATAGCAATACTTCTATCTGACAAATATTCTTTAAGACAGTGGCTATATGTACTAAGGAACAAAGAAGATCAATACATAATGATAAAGGAGTCAACTCAACATAAGAGTATAATGTTTGTCAATAGTTACACACCCATCACAGAACACCTAAATATATAAAACAAATTATTAACAGATCTGAAGGGAGAAACAAACAGCAATACAATATAATAG
Source organism: Hyaena hyaena (assembly GCF_003009895.1). Lineage (NCBI taxonomy): Eukaryota > Metazoa > Chordata > Mammalia > Carnivora > Hyaenidae > Hyaena > Hyaena hyaena. Next base: position 1,132,977 of record NW_024081267.1, read on the forward strand.
GAGGGCACTTCAATATCCCACATTCATGAATGCTTACATCATCCAGACAGAAAATCAATAAGGAAACACTTCAGACCAGATGGGACATACACAGAACATTCCACCCAAAAGCAGAACACACATTCTTCTCAATTACACATGGAACATTCTCCAGGAAAAATCGTATGTTAGGCACAAAGTAAGAATTTACAAACTCAAGAAGATAGATCATATCAAGCATCTTTTCCAACCACAATGGTATGAAACTAGAAATTAATTATAAGAAGAAAACTGGAAAATTGTCAAATATGTGCAGATTAGATAACATGATACTAAACAAACACTGAGTCAAAGAAGAAATCAAAATAGAGGTCAAAAAAATACCTTGAGATGATAAAAAACGGAAACACAACAAAACTTATGAGATGTAACAAAACCAGCTCTAAGAGAGACAATCATACAGATAAATGCCTATGTCACAAAACAAGAAAGATCTCAAACAAACAACCTAACACTATACCACAAAGAACTAGAAAAAGAAAAACAAAGCCCAGAAATAGTAGAAGAAAGGGAATAATGTAGATCACGCTGGAAATAAATGAAATAGAAACCAAAAAGACAACAAGAAAAAAAAAATCAGTGAAACTAAGAACTAGTTTTTTTTAAAAAATGAATAAAACACAAATTTTTAAGCAGGGAAGAAGAGAGAAGACCTGAATACAGAAAATTGGAAGTGAAAGAAGAGACATTACAACAGTACTACACAAACACAAAGCATTGTGAGAAACTACTGTGAACAATTATATGCCAAGAAATTGGAAAACCTAGGGAAAAAAAGGCATAAATCCCTAGACACATTCCTAAATTCCTACAAAGACCAAATGATGAAGTAGAAAGTCTAAACGGATTACTAGTAAGAAGACTGAACTGGTAATCAAACAACTTACAACAAACAAAACCATGACCAAATGGCTCCCCTGGTGGAATCTGCTCAATACTTTAAAAAGATTTAATACTAACCTTTTTCAAACACTTTCAAAAAAACAGAAGAGTGAATAATGCTTCTAAACTCATTGTCCAAGACCCTGATGCCAAATCTAGGCAAGAATGCCAGAAAATTACAGAGCACTATTCATATGGAACACTCGTGCAAAAATCCTCAACAAAGTGCTGACAAACTGATTCAACAAGATGTTAAAATATTGGCAAACTGATTTAACAATATGTTAAAGGGATCATAACACCATGTCGAGTGGGATTTATTTCAGGGATGCAAGGAAGGTTCATTATTCAGAAAGTATCAATGTGATACTACATTAACAAAATGAAAGGTAGAAATCATGTAATCTTCTCAGTAGATGCAGAAAAAGCACCTGTCAGGATTGAACATCCATTTATGACAAACGCTCCCAACAAAGTGGGTACAGATGAAACTTACGTTAGTAACAAAGTCAATGAATGACACACCCACAGAAAAGCTAAAAGCTTTTCCTCCAATATTAGGAACAAGACAAGAAGGCTCACTCTTGCCACTTTTATTCAATATAGTACTAGAAGCTCTAGCCAGAGAAGTTAGACAAGAAAAAGAAATGTATACAAATATGAAAGTGGTAAACTGTCACTATTGCCAGATTACATGATATTATTCATAGAAAACCCTAATGACACTCCTAAAATATTGCTACAATAGGGGCACCTGGGTGGCTTAGTCGGTTAAGCATCCGACTTTTGCTTAGGTCATGATCTCGCAGTTCGTGGGTTCGAGCCCCGCGTCGGGCTCTGTGCTGACAGCCAGCTCGGAGCCTGGAGCCTGTTTCAGTCTGTGACTCCCTCTCTCTCTGACCCTCCCCTGCTCACGCTGTCTCTCTCTCTCCTAGAAATAAATAAAACATTAAAAAAAACTGCTACAATAAAGAAAGGAATTCAAAATTGTAGAATACACAATCAATATACAAAAATTTACTACGTTCCTATACACTAGTAATGAACTATCAAAGAGAAAAACTGAAAAGTGATCCCATTTACAATTGCATCAAAAAGAATAAAAGACATAGGAATGAATTTTGCCAAAAGAGGACAGACTTGTATACCAAAAATTATAAGACATCAATGAAAGAAACAAAAGAAGATAAATACACAGGAAGATATCCCATGCTCATGGATTGGGAGAACTAAGATTTATTAAATTTCCACACTATCAAAGTAATCTACAGATGCCATGCAATCTCCATCAAAATTCCAATGGCTTGGGGTGCCTTACTCAGACTGGGTGGCTCAGTCAGTTAAGCATCTGACTCGGTTTCAGCTCATGGCTTCATGGGTTCAAGCCCTGCATTGCGGTCTGCACTCACAGTACAGAGACTGCTTGGGATTCTCTTTCTCTCTTTCCCTCTCTCTCTGCCTCTCCCCTACTCATATTCTTTCTTTCTCAAAATAAATAAACTTGAAAAAAATTCCAAAGGCATTGTTCGGAGAAAGAGAACTAACAAACCTAAAATTTGTATGGAACTACAAAATACCCTGAACAGATCAATCTTGAGAAAGAAGAACAGATCTGGAGTCATAATACTCCTTGATTTAACATCATAGTATAGTCATAGTAATGCCAACAACAGAACAGAGAGCCCAAAAATAAATTCATGCATCTATGCTCAATTAATTTATGACAAAAGAACCAAGAATATACATAGGGAAAAGGACAGTCTCTTCAATAAATGGTGCTGGGAAAACAAGACAGCCACAGACAGAAGAATGAAACTGGACTACTATCTTATATCATACACCAAAATTAGCTCCAAATGGATTAAATATTGGACCTAAGACCTAAAAACATAAACAGTCTGAAGAAAACATGAGCAGCAAGTACCTGGACATTGGTGTTGGCAATGATGTTCTGGATTTGACACCAAACACAAAATTGAACAAGTGGGACTAAATCAAACTAAAAGCTTCTGTCCAGCAAAAGAAACCACAAATAAAATGAAAAGCCAGCCTACCAAATGGGAGAAAATATTTGCAAGTCATCTATCTGAGAGGGGACTAATATCCAAAATATAGAAGGAAGTCATACAACTCAAAAGCAAAACATCAAACAATCTGATTAAAAAATGGGCAGATGAGGGGTGCCTGGGTGGCTAAGCTGGTTAAGCATCTGACTCTTAATCTCATCTCAGGTCATGATTTCATGGTTTGTGAGTTTGAACCCTGTGATGGGCTCTGTGCTAACAGCATGGAGCCTGTTGGGATTCTCTCCCCCGACCCTGTCTCTCCCTCTGCCCTGCTCGTGCTGTTGCACTCTCTCTCTTCCTCTCAAACATAATAAATAAATAAACATTTTTAAAAATGAGCAGATGATTAGAAGAGGTGTTTTCCCAGAAAGACATACAGAATGCCACAGGTGCTCAACATCAATAATCAAAAGGCAAGTGCAAGCCGAAACCACAATAAGATATCACCTTATGCCTGTTAGAATAACAATTATCAAAAAGACAAGTAACAAATACAGGGGAGAATGTAAGGAAAAGGGAGCCCTTGTGCATTCAGGGTAGGACTGTATATTGGTGCAGCCACTTTTCAAAAACAGTATGGAGGGTCCTCAAAAGAGTAAAAAATAAGACTAGCATATGATCTAGCAACTCCACTGCTGGGTATTTCTCCAAAGAAAGTAAAAAATAAGACTATTATATTGCACTGCCATATTCACTGCAGCATTATTTACAACAGCCAGAAGATAGAAGCAATGTAAGTGCCCACTTGATGGGTGAGAAAGAAAAAGAAAGAGAAAGAATAACTGGTACATACATATGCACTGGTATATTATCCAGCCACAAAAAAGAAAGAAATCTTGCTATCTGCAAAAGCATGAGTGACTTTGAGAGCATTATGTTAAAACAAGTCAGAAATGAAAAGAGACATTTATATGTGGAATCAAAAACAAAAACACCAAACTCACAGATACAGAGAACAGATTAGTGGTTACCAGATGCGGGAGAGAAGTTCTAAAGTAAGTATATCATGGGGATGTAACATACAGCATGGTGACTATAGATAATAATATTATATTGTATATTTCAAACTTTATAAGAAAGCAGATTTTTAAATTCCTTATCACAAGAAAAAAAAACTACGTGTGGTAATGGATGTTAACTAAACCTCCTGGTGATCATTTCACTACGTATATGTCGTATATAACATACACATACTGTATATACTATATAAAAACACAAAAATGTACGTTTAATTGTTACATTGTCCACCTGAAACTTATATGATGTTATAGTCAATTAGATCTGAATAAATAAAGATTAAGGCCAAATCAAAACAGTGATGGCTTAGTCGGTTAAGTGTCCGACTTTCGCTTGGGTCATGATCTCGCGGTTTGTGGGTTCGAGCCCCGCGTCGGGCTCTGTGCTGACTGCCAGCTCAGATCCTGGAGCCAATTTCAGAGTCTGTATCTCCCTCTCTCTCTGACCCTCCCCTGTTCACGCTGTCTCTCTCTCTCTCCTAGAAATAAATTTAAAAAATATATATATATAAAAAAAAGAAAACAGTGAATAGAGAAGCAATTTTAAAAATCAGTAATTCTAAGTTGTTAAGCATTCTGCAAAGAACATCAAAATTGCTAAGACTTTAGCTAGACCAAATAAGAAAAAAAGAGAAGACTCAAATAAATAAAATCAGAAATGTACGACTGGATATTAAAACTGATGACACACAAATATGAAGGATCACAAGAGACTGTTAATGAAAATTAGATGGATAACTTCAATAAGAAAGATTAATTCCAAGAAATATAAAACATACCCAAATGTAATCATGAAGGAATACAAAATCTGAGCAGATCTAGAACTAGTAGGAAAATTAAATCAGGTATCAAATGCCTCTGAACAAGAAAAAGCCAGCTCCAGATGGCTTTGCTGGTGAATCCTATCTACCACTTAGAATCAACACCAATCCTTCTTTAACTCTTCCAAATGAAATTGAAGAGGTGAGCACTGTTCTAAACTCATCTTATGAGTCTAGTTATGAACTTGATACCAAAACCAGACAAATATACCACAAGAAAAGAAATCTACAAGCCAATATCCTAGATGGACATAGATGGAGAATCCTAAACAAATACCAATAAACTGAATTAAACAGCACATTAAAGGATCATACATTAGAGCTTGTGGAATTTATCTCTGGGGTGCAAAGATGGTTCAGCATATGAAAAGCAATCAATGTGACCACTGGCCATTAACAGAATGAAAGGTAAAAATCACACAATCACCTTGACAGATGCAGGAAAAGCTTTAACCAATTTCAGCACATCTGATGATACAGATTCGGAACTAGGAATAGAAATTACTTCAACATAAGAAAGCTTATGTGTGAAAATCACAAAGTGAACATCACACTTAATGGTGAAAAACTGAAAACTTTTCTTCTCTCATCAGAAACAAGGCAAGAATATCCATTCTCACTGCTTATATTCAACACAGTACTGGAACACCAGCAAGTGCAATTATGCATGAAACAGCTATACAGAGCATCCACACTGAAAAGGAAAATGTAAACTTTTCTGTGTTAGCAATGAGTATCTTTTATGTAAAACATCATAACAATGCCAGAAAAAGCAGCGGCAGCAGCAACAACAAAACAGCAAGCATTTGAACTAATAAACAACTTCAGTAAAGATGCACAATATAAAAACAAACAAAAATCAGTTTCATTTCTACACACTATCAGTGAACTACCCGAAAAGGCAATTTAGAAAATAATTCCATTTGCAAGAGCATCCAACAAAATAAAACACTTAGGAATAAACTTAACCAAGAGGAAGACTTGTCCAATGAAAAGTACAAACATTGGGGAAAGAGATTAGAGAAGACACACATAATGGAAAGATACCCAATGTTCATGGATCAGAGACTTAATAGTGTTAAAATGTCAAAGCTATCCACAGTAGTCCAGAGATTCCATGCAGTCCCTATTAAAATCCCAATGGCATTTTTACAGAAAGAGAGAAAAGAATCCTAAAAATCATATGCAACCACACAGGACCCTGAAGAGCCAAAACAATACTGAGAAAGAAAAACAAAGCAAGAGGCCTCACGCTTCTTAAACAAAATTTTTAAAGTATCATAAATTTACAGTAATTAAAACAGTATAGTATTGGCATAAAGACAGACATACAGACCAATGGAACACAACAGACAGCCCAGAAATAAATCCACACATTTACACTCAGCTGATCTTCAACAAGGATGCCACTCACACACAAGTGGGAAAAGGAAAACCTGTTCAACAAACTGATGCTGGGAAAGCCTGATCTCTAAATAGGAAAGAATGAGAAAGGAACCCTCTCTTATGTCACAGTCAGAAATCAACTGAAAATGAATTGAAGTCACAGGGACGTGTGGGTGGCTTGGTGGATTAAACGTCCAACTCTTGATTTCAGCTCAGGTCATGGCCTCGCAGTTTGTGAGAATGAGCCGCACACTGGACTATGAATTGACAGCACAGAGCCTACTTGGGATTCTCTTTCCCTCTCTCTGTCCCTCTCCCACTCACGCTCTCTCAAAATAAATATTTTTTAAAACAAAAATAAATAGGGGCACGTGGGTGGCTCAGTCAGTGGAGTGGCAAACTCTTGCTTTCAGCTCAGGTCATGATTTCATGCATTTTGTGATTTTGAGCCCTGCACTGGCTTCTCTGCTCTCTGTGAAGCCTGTTTGGGATTCTCTCTCTCTTTCTGCCCTCCCCTGCCCACTTTCTCTCTCTCTCAAAATGAATAAATAAAATTTAAAAATATGAATTAAAAATAATAAATAGATATCCTATCATTTCTGCTGTACAACATCTAGAAAAGCCAAAACTCCAAAAGGACAGGTGGTTGCCTTTGGTCACAGGGGAGGGAGGGAAAGATAATAATAAATAAGACAAATAGTCCAACACCTATTACACAAATTTAACTCCCAACTTTGAATTAAATTTTCATAACTTTGAAAATTCCTCATTCTCCACAGTATCACTGGAGAATTCTGTCAAAAGTTTAAAAATGAAACCATGTCAACTGTATATACACTTCTTCCGAAACAAGAGAGGGAACACTTCCCAAAGTACGTGAAGCTAACGTAACCATGTGATATCAAAACCTGTACCCCAGAAATCCTGCAGGCCAACATCCCTGGTGATAGACCCAAATATCCTTCACAAGATATCAGTAACCACCACCTGTCAACAGATGAAAAGAATTATACACCTCGATGAAGCAGGGTTTGTTCCCAGATGGCAAAACTGGTTCCATAAATGAAACTCAATGTACTTAGCCATGTCAACGGGCTAAGAAATTCACAGGGCTACATTCATCCATGCAGACAATTCATTTAACAAATTTCAATACCCATTCACCATAAAACCCCCTAGAAACATAGGAGTAGAAGGAAATTTCTCAACTTGAAAAAGATCATCTGTAAGAAAACCTACTTACTGGTGAGACAGAATGCTTCTCCCCTAAGAAGTGGAATGAGTATGAACGTGTGCTCGCCCCAGGGAGACTTCAACATGGCCAGGCTGCTCAGTCAAGCAAAGTAAATAAAAACATGGAATGAAAAGGAAAAACCAAACCATCCTTACGTTGCAGACAACGTGCCTGGCTATGTGGAAAAAACCAGAATCTATGAAAAGAGAAAAAATCAAAAACAACAACAGCCACTAGAAACTATTAGAACTAATCAAAGTTGTACCAAGTTGCCCAGTACGGAATGATGTACAAGAACGAAACGAACGTGCTGCTGCAAACACGAGGGTCACACATGCAATACCATTTACAACTTTTCAAAACACGAAACGTGAGCTCTCCAGGTGAAGAGCGGTGACACGACCGGCCCCCTTAAGACCACAAGTCGCAGGCGAACGAAATCACGCGGTGCGGCGGAACGCGAGACCACGCGCGGTCGTTCTGACGGAGGCAGGACTCCGCCTCACAGCCGAGAACCCGGCGTGCGACGCCTCCGCGACCGGACAGGGCCAGACACTGACCGCCGCGCAGGCGCAGCAGCAGGGGCGCGGGGCGGCCGCACGTCCCTGCACCCCAGGCCGACAGCGGGCCAGTGACGGGAACCCGAGACGCTCCCAAACGCGGACTTAGGCTGGGTCGTGGGCGTCCACGTAAGGGACCACACTTCTGGAAGGGCTCAGGCCACAGACGTGTCAGGGCGCAAGGGAGGGCCCACAGCATCGCCCGCGCCGTCTGCGACGAACCCGGGAGGCACACCTGAGACGCTGGGAGGGACGCTCCCGACCGCGGCCCGGGGCACCACTCAGGGCGCACGCTGCACAAAGGCGCGCCGCGACAGCCAGAACACACGACAGCTCGAAGCCCACGAAAACCCACGCTCACTTACCCCAGAGAGCCAGGCGGCGGGGGTGCGGGCCGAGGCTTCCTTCCTTACACCATCGTCGTGGGGCGGGGCCTTCTCGAGAACCTTCTCCGTGAAGCCAGACAACCTCAGGTGCCGTCGTCCTGGGGCGGAGCATCCTGGGGCACCTTCAACGTGAGGCAGGTCGGCCTCGGGCGCCGTCGTCGTGGGGCTGGCACTCCTTGGGCGCCTTCGTTAAGAAGCAGGCCTGGCGCAGGTGCCCACGTCCTGGAGCGGGCCTCCTCGGGCGCCTCCATCGCGAGGCAGGTCGGCCTCGGGCGCCGTCGTCGTGGGGCTGGCACTCCTTGGGCGCCTTCGTTAAGAAGCAGGCCTGGCGCAGGCGCCGCAGCCATGGGGCGGAGCGTCCTCGGGCGCCTTGGGAGAGAAGCCGGCTTGGCGCAGGCGGCGCCATCGCGGGGCGGTGAAGCCACAGGCCTCATGCGCCGGCGTCGTGGGCCTGGCCCTCCTCGAGGGCCTTCATTAAGAAGCAGCCTTCGCGCAGGCGCCGCAGCCGTGGGGCGGAGCATCTTCAGGCACATTCATCATGAATCAGCCTTGGCGCAGGCGCTGTAGTTGTGGGGCGGGGCCTCTTCAGGCGACCTTGTCATGGGGCGGGGCTGCCCCAAGCACCACCCAGGACTCAGGAGACACTGGGCGGGGCCTCCTCCGGCGCCTCGCGTGTGGGACCAAGCCACCCCAGGGGCCATCCGGCGGTATGTGGCCGTAGGCGGGTCTTCCCGACCGCCCCTGTCCTGGGGTGGGACCCCGCAGGCGTCGTCCAGGACGCCTTACCCACTTTGCGGGGCTCACAGGGCCGACATATACAAGGGGTGAGGCCTCCACAGGCGCCGACCAGGACACGGAAGTATATGGGCGGACCGTCGGGAAAGTCGCCTTGTGGGGTGAGGTCCTGCAGAGGCTGCCCCGGACACAGATGACACTGGGGAGGACTTCCCCGTTGCTGTCATTGCTTCCAGCTTCCCAGTTAACATCGCCTGCCCGCTAGTGAAAGCGGCCCATCTCGTCTAGAGGCTCCACCTGCGCCCAGGGCCTCACCGCCTGCCAAGGCCGCCTCCCTGACAGAACCAAGGACTCGGGCAATTACGCAGGTCTTTCCACCACAAAGCATAGAGAGATGGGAAGTGAGCATGTGGAAGGATGTCCACACCATCGGCCATTGGGAAATAGGTTCCTCAGGGGTTCTCAGCGAACACCTGTCAGAATGGCTGAAATAAAAAGTGGGGACAACAGCACAGCGGATGAGGATGTAGACAAGTGCACTGCTGCTGGGAATGGAAAACAGTACAGCCACTCCCGAAAGTAGTTTCTTACACCTTTAAACACTCAATGTGCCACTGTGACACAACCCAGCCATGGCAGCCCTGGGCATTTCTCCCAGAGAAGGAAAGACTGGTGTTCACTCCAAAGCATGGACACAAATATTTGTAGCAAGATTCCTTTATCATCCAGCAGCTGGGGGAAAAAGACCCAGAGGTGCTCCAGTGGGTGATGTTGCAGACCATACCACACCCGAGGCACGGAGCACTGCTCAGCCATGAGGAGGAGCACACGGACACACACACAACCTGGGCCAGTCTCCACAGAATTACTGAGTGAAACAAGCCAATCCCTAAAGGTTACTCAGTGTATGATTCCATTTATACAACAGTCTGCAAAGGACAAAATTAGAGGAATGGAAAAGAGAAGAGTGGATTGCAGGAGTACAAGGACAGATTGGGGACAGGGTAAGTGCGCATGGCTATAAGAGGGAAATGTGGTGGATCCCTAGGAGGATGGAAGTGGATCCTGACTGTAGGAATGCTGTTATCCTGGTTACAATGCTGTAGTATATCTTTCAAAGGTGTGACCACTGCAGGAAGCACAGCCAAGTTTACACAGGAACTCATCAAATAATAGAATCTTAAAATTGCATGTGAATCAGAGACCCTGGCTGGCTCAGTCAGTTCAGTTGAGTCTGACCCTTTTTTTTTTTTTAATGTTTATATATTTTTGAGAGAGTGCAAGCAGGAGAGGGGCAGAGAGAGAGGGGGACATGGATTGTAAAACAGGCTCCAGGCTCTGAGCTGTCAGCACAGGGCCCCACATTGTGCTTGAACCAACTATCAGAGCCAAAGTCAGATGTTTAACCGACGGAGCCATCCAGGCGCCATGTCTGACTCTTGATTTTGGATCAGGTCATGATCCCAGGGTTGTGGGATTGAGCTCCACAAAAGGTTCCACACTGAGCATGGAGCCTGCATGGGATTCTCTCTTTCTCTTTCTCTCTCTCTGCCTGTGCCCATCTCCCACTTGCTCTCTCTCTAAAATAAAATTTAAAAATGCATGTGGATCTATGGATTATCTCAGAATTAAGACACTAATTAAAAATTAATATGTTCTAGTTGGATCTGCTGGCTATGGCAGGGAACAGTAAATCCGGGAGCAATGAGCATATGTGCTGCCCACACTATGGACTCTAAACAGCATTTCCCTCCATGAGAAACCAGACAAACTTAGATAAGAAATGGCCACTCTGTGTCTCAGGCAGAAAGTGTACACCGTGAGCCTGGAGCATCTTCCTATAACTGAAGGCAAGGAAGCAACAAGGACTACTTGTGGATAAATGTGGGAAGGACCCAGGGGCCAATGAGGTGGAGCTTCCACTGGCCAGATATAGAAACACTGTGGCAATGATAACTGCAGTGGTTGGAAACACCTCAAATATTTAAAGTATTTTTAAAATATTTTTTAAAAACCTCTAGTTGATTTCAGAGGATGCTGGGTGTTATAGACTCTCTCTGCACCCCCAGCTCCCATCTTAGGTTGAAGTCCCAGTTCCCAGTGTGCTCTCGTTAGGAGGAAAGGCCTTTGGTCTGCAGGGGCACGAGGATGAAGCACCTGGGAACGGGATTAGTGTCCTTAAGAAAGGGGCCCCAGAGAGGTGCCTGAGTGTCTTCTTGGAAGAGCCTCTGAACTCTTCCTCACTCACTCCCTGGAATGTGGGTTTGCAAATATAGCTCCCTGTCAAGGACGACTGGCACGTCACCGCAGGAAACGTCACTGGGCACGCCAGCCCGACCTGTCGGCAACCCGCTCAGCCCTAGTGAGAACTGAGGGAGGCCTCGGTAGCAAAGGCTGCCATTTCCCACGGGGACAAGGTTTGCCGGGGTTCTCCTGTCTCCACCTGCACGTGTGGTGAACATGCTCAGTGAGAAGTGAAGACAGTAAAGGCAGCCTGACTCCTCACCAGAGAAACGTAAGTCTCACATTAGAGTCTGTTGGCCTCAGCTCCTTTATCCCTAATCCCTGCCTGGCTTACAACATACTGAGACAAGGCGCGCTCAAAGGCAGGGCAAGCACTTTGAACAGACACAGCAAGCAGCAGAAGCAGATTTGTATACGATGAAGATTCCCCACGTGGAAAAGGACACATCTCACGCACACCATTTGTACACACCCCGAAGATCCCTACACACGCACACAAAGGGCAGCAGGGTGCAGACGGGAGCAGACGGGAGGGAACGTGGGACAAGGGGTGCCGAGGCCCCTACACGCTGGCAGTGGGGGCACCACTCCCACCCTGGGCCTGTACGGAGGCCGGGGAATAGGTGTCCCCTGAGCCAGAGAGGAGCTGTCCAGGCCCAGGGAACCTGCCCCCCTGCTCTCCCTGTGCCTGTCCAGTCACTGCTGGAGCACCGGGCGGTCAGGGGCTCGGCTGTGCAGCCCACGGGACACAGCCCCCTGGGACAGAGCGGGCCACGCGGGGCCCAGGACTCACGGAGGGACAATCAGCAGGACACGTGACTCGGTTCCACCAACCCGTGCGTGTGCTTCGCTGCCTTCGTTCACACGCATTTCTCTCAAATTCTTCCTTGAGCTTTTCCGATGTGTTCGGCACTGCTTAGGGGCTTGGGAGGCAGCGCGGGAACAAACAGCCCCGAGGGGCCTGAGGACCCTCTGAGCTGACCTTCTGGGCAGGGGCAGGTCAGACAACAGAGAACGCATAAACAAGCAATGGTGACCTGCACTAGCAGGCAGGCATGGAGGGCAGGTGCTACCTGCGGTGGTGGCAGAATGTCCAGCTGGGGGTGTGGCCTACAAGGCTCTCTGAACTTCAGCAGCGTGGCAGTCACTTGGACACCTCGTTACAATCAGATGCCGGTTCAGCGGGTCCCGGTGGGGCAGAGACCCTGTGCTGCCCCAGGTGACGCCGTCCTGGGAGAGACATGGGCTCTCCAGGATGTTAGTGGGATTATGGTGTAGGAGTGGGCTGAAAATCAGAGGGCAGTGATGTGTCTGGCAGGAGTCACTCATACAAGCAGAGACACAGAGTCACGAACAACCTGGTGGAGGGTCAGTGGCTCGTTTGTGCATTTTCCATCTGGGCCCAGGACTCAGGTGGGAGGCCAGAGCCACCAGCAGAAGCTGTGAAGTGTTGGCCTCCAGGATGTTCCTTTCCTTCCAATTTTCTCTGTGTTCAGCTGCTGGAGAAGCTAGGATGAGACTGACGGATGCAATGTGACTAAGGTGGCTCGTTCCTGACAATGTACCTGAGGTGGCTCTGTGCAGGAGCTTAAAACCACATCCCTTATAAGTGCTTCAGCCTGCCTGACTCTTTTTAGGGTTCCTCCAGCCAATATTTTCTCTGTTCCTTGAGATCTGGAGGTGTTAATGGCTATACTGCAACTAACCTCAGTCTACTGTCTCTACTAGATTTCTTTTTTTTTTAATTTTTTTTAACGTTTTATTTATTTCTGAGAGAGAGAGACAGCATGAGCAGGGGAGGGTCAGAGAGAGAGGGAGATACAGAATCTGAAACAGGCCCCAGGCTCTGAACTAGCTGTCAGCAGAGAGCCCAACACGGGACTTGAATCCATGAGCTGTGGGATCATGACCTGAGCCAAAGTCAGCCGCCTAACCGACTGAGCCACCCAGGCGCCCCTCTACTAGATTTCTGATGTAAGAATTCTCCATACACTTGGTAGCTTAAAACAACACATAATGGTTTTATAGTTGTGGAAGACATAAGTCTAAAATCAGACTCCCCAGGAAAATTCTTGTCTTCAACAGGGCTGCTTCTTGTAGGGCTTTATCCATGTTTTCCAGCTTGTAGAGTCCACCTGCTTTCCTTGCCTGAATTCCATTCATCCTTTAGGCCATGAACATCATATTATCTTCTTTACTCTCTGTTCTCTGTTTCTGTCATCACATCCAACTTCCTGCCTCTCTTTCATATGAACCACTGTGATACATTGGTTAATGTATCTTGAGTTTATTCTTTAACATGATCACATCTGAAAATTCTCTCTTTCCATGCATAATGAGAGACTCAGATTCTGAGGAATAGGATGTAGACAGCTTGGGAATTGCATTATTGTCTCTACCAAAGAGTGCCTTATGCTTTGCATTTCCCCATATCCACAAGTTTTTGGTTTATAAATCTCTTCTAAGTAAAATTCCCAGCACCTTCTGTTCCCCTGATGTGTCACCTTTGCCAATTATTTTAATAGTGGATTGAAAAGATACATGTACTTAACTTTTGACTTCTCGGAAAGATGGCAGAGTTGGAGTACCCTAAACTCACTTCACCCAACAGATTGATCTAGATAACATTCAGTGCTAAGAACCCAGAAAATGGCTTAAAGACTGGCAGAGCAAATTCCACAACTAAGTGTAGAGAAGAGGACATGTCAAAGAGTGTATGTTGGAAGGGCAGAGGCACTGTGGGAAGCTAAAACCCACATGCCTGGTCACTGGAGTGAGCAAGCTCCTGGTGCAGAGAGGGGTGAGAAACAAATTGTCACACCAAGGAGCCTACACAAGGAAGACGAATCCCCATACCATTTACCTTTGAAATTCAGAGTGGCTGAATTTCATGAGCTCTTATAACCAGGAGGACTTAAAGCCTGGAATTTTAAAAATCAGTAGGTTTGTGTCTAGGAGATTCCAGAGGGTGATTGGAGGCTGAGTTCCTTAAAGGGACATCACAGGAAACCACCTATGGAAATACAGCTTAGAAGCAGCAGTTTGAAAAAACACTTGGAGACATATGGAAGAATTAGTTACTAATTTCAGAATTTGCTGAGGGACTTCTCCAGGAGCAGGGGAGCTGACAGGTGCCACTTTCATCCCCCACGCCACCCCCCCCCCCGAAACCTGTGCTGTGCAGGCATTCTCCACCTAACTTGCCCCACACCAGCCCTCCAGCTAGGCCTGCCTCAGTCCTAGAGCTGCAGGTCCCCTTCCCAAGAATACCTGTGCAAATCTTGCCAACATTGTATCTCCCAACCTTCCCCAGAGGATGGGTGCACCTTGTTAAAACTGCACCCCCCCCACACCCACTCAGGTGTTGTGGAGTGGCACTGGCTGGCCCTGTCTCCACTGCAGCTGCATATCCCCTGTGGAGGAGGACCAGCATCACCTTGTTAAAAGTGTGCACCACACACTCTATTTTCAGGAGCAAATGATGTAGCTGACTTTCCTAACACAGAAACATACACTGAGAGGCAAATGAGGAGACAGAGGAATATGTCCCAAATGAAAGAACAGGACAAAATTGCAGCAAGAGGCCTAAGCAAAATGGAGATAAGTAATATACCTGATAGAGAGTCTAAAGTAATTGTCATCAGGGGCGCCTGGGTGGCTTAGTCGGTTAAGCGTCCGACTTTTGCTTAGGTCATGATCTTGTGGTTCGTGGGTTCGAGCCCCGCGTCGGGCTCTGTGCTGACTGTCAGCTCAGAGCCTGGAGCCTGTTCCGGATTCTGTGTCTCCCTCTATCTCTGACCCTCCCCTGCTCACACTGTCTCTCTCTCTCTCTCTCTCTCTCCTAGAAATAAATAAAACATTAAAAAAATTTAAAAAAAATAAAGTAATTGTCATCATATAGGAGGATTAGGAGGAACTTAACGGAAGACCATGGGGGAGAAGAAGGGGGGAAATGGTGGGGGAAAGGGGGAGAGGCAAACCATGAGAGACTCTTGAATGCTGACAAAAACTGAGGACTGATGGGTGTGGGGGAGGAGGGGGGATGGGCACGGAGAGGGGCACTTGTGGGGATGAGCACTGGGTGTTATATGGAAAACAAGTTGACAGTAAACTATTTGTAAAAAAATAAAAAAATAAAGTAATTGGCATAAAGATACTCACTGGACCTGAGAAAAGAGTGGAGGACATCAGTGATACCCTTAACACAGAGATTAAAAAGACCAATTAGAGAAGAAAAACATAAGAATTGACATGAAAAATGTACTTGATGGAATAAATAGCAGGCTAGAGGAAGCAGAGGACTAATTAATGACCTGGAAAAGAGTAATGGAAAGTAATCAAGCCGAGCAAGTGAGAAAAAAAAAAAGGTATGCAAAATGATAATAGACATACGGAACTCATTAACTCTATCAAGTGTAATCACATTCACAATATAGAAATCCCAGCAGAAGATAGAGTAAAGGGGGCAGAAAATTTCTTTGAGGAAATAATAGCTGAAAATGTCATAAATCTGGGGAAGGAAACAAATACTCAGATCCAGGAAGAACAGAGATTCCCCCACAAAATCAATCCAAGGAGATCCACATCAAGATACTGTAATTAAAATGGCAAAATATAGTGACAAAGAAAAAATATTAAAAGCACCAAGACAAAAGAAGACAGTTACAAGGGAAACCACATAAGGCTATGAGCATGTTTTTCAGCAGAAACTTTGCAGGTCAGAAAGGAGTGGTATGATATATTCAAAGTGCTGAAAGGGAAAAATCTGTCACCAAGAATACTCTATCCAGCAAGGTTATAATCCAGGCTAGAAAGAGAGATAAAGTGTTTCCCAGACAAACAAAAACTAAAGGAGATTGTGACCACTAAACCAACCCTGCAAGAAATATTAAAGCAGACACTTTGAGTGAAAAGGAAAGACCATAAGTGATAGTACAAAAGTAGGAAAATCAAAAGCAGTAAAAACAATTATTTCTATAAAAATCAAGGGATTCACAAAATGAAAGGATATAAAATGTGACACCATATACCTAAAACATGGGGAAGTAAAGAATAAGTTCAAACCTAAGTGACCATTAGTTTAATATAGACTGATATATGCAGATGTTATACACAAACCTAATGGTAACCACAAATCAGAAACTAGTAATATATGTGGGAAAAATGAAGAGAAAGGAATTCAGGTATATCAGTAAAGAAAGCCAGCAAAACATGAAAGAGAACAAGAGAAGAAAAGATCAGATTAAACCTAAAAAACAACCACAAAACAAGTAAAAAATAGCAATAAATACATACCTATCAATTGGAAGAGAATACAACTCTTAATCTTGGGGGTCTGAGTTTGAGCTCCACATGGGGTGTAGAGATTAAAAAACAGTAAACTTAAAAATTACTTTCAATATAAAGGACTGTACTCTCTAATCAAAAGACAGAATATGCAACAAGAACAGTACAGTCTCTTCAACAAATGATGTTGGAAAAACTAGACCACTTTCTTACACTACACACAAAAATAATCTCAAAATAGATTAAGGACCGAAATGTGACACTTGAAAGCATAAAAATCCTAGAGGAGAGCACAGGCAGTAATGTCTCTGACATCAGCAGTAGCAACATTTTTCTATATATGACTCCTGAAGCAAAGGAAATAAAAGCAAAAATAAACTATGAGGACTATAACAAAATAAAAACCTTCTGTATAGCAAAGGAAACAATCAGCAAAACTAAAAGGCAACCTACAGAATTGGAGAAGATATTTGCAAATGATATATCTGATAAAGGATTAATATCCAAAATATATAAAGAAATAATACAACTCACACACACAAAAATGATCCAATTATAAAATAGGCAGAAGACATGAACAGACATTTCTCCAAAGAAGACATCCAGATGACCAATAGACACATGAAAAAGATATTTAACATCATTCATCATCAGGGAAATACAAATCAAAACTATAATGAGATACCACCTCACAACTGTCAGAATGGCTAAACTCAAAATCACAAAAAACAAGTGTTGACAAGAAAGTAGAGAAAAAGGAACTCTTGTGCACTTTTGGTGGAAATGCAAACTGGTGCAGCCACTGTGGGAAACGGTATGGAGGTTTCTAAAAACATTAATAGAACTACCTTATGACCCAGTAATATGCTACTATTTGCCAAAAAAAAAAAAACAAAACTACTTCAACAGAATGTGTGCACCCCTATGTTTATAGAAACATTATTTACAATAGCCAAAATATGGAGGCAGCCCAAGTGTCCATCAATAGAGGAATGGATAAAGAAAATATGATATATACATAATATATATATATCTTATATATATATATATATAATTTTGCGATGACATGGATGGAGCTAGAGAGTATAATGCTAAGCAAAATAAGTAGTCAGAGAAAGACAAATACCATATGATTTCACCCATATGTGGAATTTAAGAAAGAAAACAAACAGCGAAGGAAAAAGAGAGAGACAAACCAAGAAAAGACTCTTAAGGACAGAGAAAAAACAGTTACCAGAGGGGATGGGAGTAGGAGGATGGGTGAAATAGGTGAAGGGATTAAGAGCACATATCACAATGCACACTAGTGTATAGAACTGTTAAGTCAGGGGCGCCTGGGTGGCTTAGTCGGTTAAGCGTCCGACTTTCGCTTAGGTCATGATCTCGCGGTTCGTGGGTTCGAGCCCCACGTCGGGCTCTGTGCTGACTGCCAGCTCAGAGCCTGGAGGCTGTTTCAGTCTGTGTCTCCCTCTCTCTCTGACCCTCCCCTGCTCACACTGTCTCTCTCTCTCTCTCTCTCTCTCTCCTAGAAATAAAGAAAACATTAAAAAAAATTATAAAAAAAAAAGAATTGTTAAATCAATATCTTGTACACCTGAAACTAATATAACACTGTTTTTTAACTATACTGGAATCAAAATTAAAAACTTAAAAAATTTATGTGGCTCAGTTGGTTAAGTGTCTGACTTCGGTGCAGGTCATGATCTCACAGCTTGTGAGTTTGAGCCCCATATCAGGCTCTGTGCTGACAGCTCAGAGCCTGGAGCCTGCTTTCAATTCTATGTCTCTGGCTCTCTCTGTCCCTCCCCTACTCATGCTATCTCACTCTCTCTGTCTCAAAAATAAATACATTTTTCAAAAATTAAAAAAAAAACTTTAAAAATTTATTTAACATTTAACAAATATATTTCTAAGGCAACAAATACATTGCAGCAGTATGCTGATAATTTAGAGGTACACTGTGGAAATATCCAAAATAGAAATAGGGCTTTTGGTAGTTTCCAAAACTGAAGCTTTCTTACAGGACGAAAGAAAGAGAGAAAGAGAGAAAGAGAGAGAGAGAAAGAGAGAAAGAGAGAAAGAGAGAGAGAGAGAGAGAGAGAAAGAAAGAAAGAAAGAAAGAAAGAAAGAAAGAAAGAAAGAAGGAAAATGATACCTCCAAAAATGTTACATATTTTCAACTACTTTGTGCATGTGTTGGTGCAATGTGAAATAATAATGATTAATAGATTAGGAGATTTAATGGAGAAAGTAGACAATCAGCAAAAACAAATGGGTAATATGAAAACTCCAAGAAAGAATAAATAAGAAATGCTAGAGATTAAAAGTACCTTAACAGAAATGAAAAATTATTTTGAAAATCTCATTAATAAACTAGTAAATTCTGAGCTGCAAGATACATCAATAGAAACTTTAAAACTGACAAGCAAACAGAAACAAAATGAAAAAGATGGGACAAAATATTTAAGTGTCATGTTAATACTAGATAACAAAGAATGAGAAAAGGCAACATAAGATAAAATTGAGGGAAATGACTGCGATTTCCCTCAAACTAGTGTTGGACAGTAAACCACATATCCAAGAGGATCAGAGTATACCAAGAAGAGTAAACTCCAAAAATAAATAAATAAATAAATAAAAACAAAAGAAAGAACTGAACAATTTTTCAAGAAAAATTGAACAGAGCCTACAGTATTAGTAGGATACCACCAAGTGGACCAATATACCCATGTGAGAGTTCTGAAAAGTAAGAGAGAAAAGGAGGCAGAGAGATTTGAAAAATAATAACTATTTCCCAAACTTGATGGATGATATGAATTTACAAATGCAAGACACCAAATGAACTGTAAGTAGGATAAACTCCAGGAGATCTGCACCAAGCTACATTATAATCAAATTGTCAAAAGGCAAAAACAAAGAAAGAATCTTGAAAGCATCAGGCAGAAGGGATTTATACATGTGAGAAATCCTCACTAAGACTATCAGCAAAAATCTCATCAGAAATCTTGGAGGCCAGGGGCATCTGGGGTGGCTCATTCAGTTAAGTGCTAGCCTCTTGGTTTGATCTCAGGTCATGGTCTCACAGTTGTGAGATTTAGTCCCATGTTGGGCTCCACACTGAGTGCAGACCCTGCATGAAATTCTCTCTCTCTCCCTCTGTCTCTCCCTCTGTCTCTCCCTCTCTCTCTCCCTCTCTCTCTCCCTCTCTCTCTCCCTCTCCTCCCCGCCGCCCTCCCATTCATGCTCTCTCTCAAAAAAAGAAAGAAAAAAATATATTGGAGGCCAGAAGGCAGTAGGTTGATATATTCAAAACACTGGAAGAAAAAAAGTTCAGACAAAAAGTTTGTATTCAACAAAACTGTCTATAAAAATGAGGGAGAAATTAAGAAATTGAGTATTCAGATTTAAAAAAGAACAGATTAAAACAGCTAGATATCATACAAAGAATCTTCAACCACAGCAAAATGAACTTAGAAATCAATAACAGAAGGAAACTGGAAACGCCACAAATTTGTGGAAATTAAACAGTGTGTTTAATTAATTAATTTCTTGGGAAATTAAGAAGAAATCATGAGGAAATTAAAAAGTATTACAGATGAGGGAAAATGAATTTATGAGATATAGTGTGCTGGAGACCCTCTCCAGCCGGTCCAGGGGTCCCTGAAGGATGGACGGTGTTGGCGAGAGAGAGAGCCCCAAGATTCTTTCTGATCACCAGGCAGGCATCTCTGTCCTGTGAGTTTTGGTGTCTTTATTTAAAGGTCCAATGACAACATGAGATCAGAAAAAGGAATTTTTACAGTGGAAAACTCTTTGTGATAAGCTGCTTTGAAAAGTGTACAAGAACAGGCTTTTCGGAAGTATTCTTGCAGAATTACCCCAATCATAGTGAGGTTGAGTAAATCTTACAACTAAGGAAATAACAGGATGTTCTTAGTGAAAAACAGGATGACATACATATTTGTTCTAAGTTAATAATGCTAGGATTAGGACATAGGTTAAGTTGTATATAGATAGGCTAGGAGTCATTTTGTCTGGCTCACAAGAGGAGGAATGTTTTTGAGCTGGTTAATAAGTTGTTTGCGGAAACTCTTTTGACTTAATGCTGAATGTGTAAATATCATGGAAGCTCTAAATGTGTCGGCCTTTGTATCTGGGTTACGTTTTAGTTACTCTTATCTATCCTCATCCCAGCCACCAGTGTAAGGGAGGGTGTTTGCGGAAAAGTAGGCCTTAGGGAAGGGACTGCCATACGTTACCAGTTAGAAAAGGTATAAGTATTAACTTAAGTTCTGCCCTTATCTATTCCTTAACTCTAAATTAGTCTCTTTGTCTCGGGGCCAGGCTCAATTGTAACTCTTGTGTTCTTAACCCCTTTTATTATCTGAGTCTTGGGTCTACAAGGCCCATAGGAAGAGCCTTTTGACAATCATCCACGGTGTTTTCATCTAAAATCTCTTCGAAGAGGCAGGAATATGCTTTTTCTTATGAGGTATCTGTGTACGGAATATCAGTCTGATTTGTAATATTTTGAGACCTGGCCAATACCAACAGGCTCATTTCCAACATGAGCCAGTAGTAGCAGAAGGAGATACCAGTTTTGCTTTTCATGGCAGAAGCTGTGCAAACGCTGCCATTTCCTCACTGTGACTGTCATCCAGTGAGGCCAGTGTGGCTCCCAGCAATAGTGAAAGCAATGCTAAGGGGGAAATTTATAGATATACATGTTTACATTAAAATAAAGAATGATCTCAAATCAACAACCTATCTTTGTAACTTCAGGAACTAGAGAAAGAAGAAAAACTAAATTTAAATCTTGCAGAAGGGAAAAAATAATATAGATAGAGCAGGCATAAATAAAATAGAGACTAGAAAAAGTAATAGATAAAATTAAAAAAATGAAATTTGTTGATTTGAAAAGATGCATAAAATTTCAAATGATAGCCTAGATTAACTAAGAAATAAAGAAGACTCAAATTACTAAAAAAAAGTAAAAGTAGTAACATTATTAATGCTCCTATAAAAATAAAACTTACTATAAGTTTTATATATAATACCATATATAGTATAATACTATAATACTATAGTATTTGTACTTACTATACAAATTATGTGCTAAAATATTGTATAATCTATATGAAACGTACCAATTCTTACAAACATAAAACCTACTAAGACTGAATCGTCACGAAAAACTTGAAGATCTGAATTGACCTGTAACTAATAAGGAGATTGAATCGCTATTAAAAAAAAAACTCACCAAAAAATCACAAGACCAGATGATTTCATTGATGAATTCTACAAAATATGTAAAGAAGAACTAACACGAATCTGATCAAACACTTCTAGAAACTGGAGAGGAAAGAAACTTCTTATGATACCTGTGCACTGATACCAGAGCTGGGCAAAGATATTATTAAAAAAAAAAAAAAACTACACAAGATCCCTTTATGAAAATTAAAGTAGAAGTCCTAATGCGGGAATGCTAGAAAATGCTAGCAGAAGGAATTGGGTAATATTAGAAAGATTATTCACCATGACCAAGTGGAGTTTATTCTTGGAATGAAAGGATGGTTTAACATACAAAAAGATGATCAATACACCACATTAACAGAATGAAAGAAAAAAACATGTAATCATCTCAATCATCTCACTGGACACAATTCAACACCCTTTCATGATGAGAATGCTCAACAAACTAGGAATAGAAGAAACATACCTGAACATATTAAATAACACATATGAAAAACTCATAGCTAACGTCATCCTCATTCTTAGAGACAGAAAGTAGAGCAAAGCTGACAGGAACCTAGGGTAGGAAAGAATGGGAAGTTATTCTGTTTGTGGTAATGAAAAAATTTGGAGATGGACAGTGGTAATGTTTGCACAATGACACAACAGCGTGAATGTACTGAACGCCATTTAACTGTACACTTAAAATGGTAAGACTTACATTATGTATATTTTATCACACTTAAAAAATTCTGTGACACAGGTAATCATTTGAAAATACATTTCTGGGGAGAGAGAGTCAACATGGCAGAGAAGTAGGGGGACCCAAAATTCCCTCATCCCTCAAATACAGCAATATTGAGGCCAGAAGACTTGGAATTCCAGGAATTCGGGCAACAGGGTGACAGAAACATCTCCAGGGATCTACGGGAACAACTTGGCAGGCTGTAGGGTTACTTCAACTAACAAATCGAAGCATAGCTGGTGGAAGATCTAAATCCTCACTACGAGTAGGGAGATAAAGCAACCAGAGTAACAGCAACAGAGAGCATGCAACACACTCCAAAAATACCTCCTGAAGGGCCAGGCCCTTGACAGTGTATGACTCCTTTTTAATATAGTAGTGCTCGCAGACGCAGGACACATAACAAGCTATTAAAACATGTAAGGGAATGGGCGCCTGGGTGGCTTAGTCGGTTAAGCGTCCGACTTTCGCTTAGGTCATGATCTCGCAGTTCGTGGGTTCGAGCCCCGCATCGGGCTCTGTGCTGACTGCCAGCTCAGAGCCTGGAGCCTGTTTCACCCTGTGACTCCCTCTCTCTCTGACCCTCCCCTGCTCACGCTGTCTCTCTCTCTCTCCTAAAAATAAATAAAACATTAAAAATTTAAAAAAAAAATAAAAATAAAAATAAAACATGTAAGGGACTGAAAACTAGCCAAAATAATGAAATGGAAGAATTATCCTCAAAAGAAAGTCCAGGAAGAAATAACAGCTAGGAATTTACCCAAGGGATATAGGAGTGCTGATGCATAGGGGCACATGTACCCCAATGTTCATAGCAGCACTCTCAACAATAGCCAAAACATGGAAAGAACGTAAGTGTCCATCAATGGACGAATGGATCAAGAAGATGTGGTATATTTATACAATGGAATACTACATGGCAATGAGAAAGAATGAAATCTGGCCATGTGTAGCAACATGGATGGAACTAGAGGGTGTTATGCTGAGTGAAATAAGTCAGACAGAGAAGGAAAAATACCATATGTTTGCACATATAGGTGGATTAAAAGGAAGTTAACGGAGGACAACGTGGGAGAAGAAGGGGAAAAATAGTTGGGGAGAGGAAGGGAGGCAAACCATGAGAGACTCTTGAATGCTCAGAACAAACTGAGGGCTGACAGGGGTGGGAGAAAGGGGAAGTGGGGTGTTGGGTATGGAGGAGGGCACTTGTTGGGATGAGCACTGGCTGTTATATGGAAACCAACTGGACAATAAACTATTTAAGGGAAAAAAAGAAATGACAGCTAGAGAATTTCTCAAAAACAGATATAAACAATATATCTGATCAAGAATTTAGAATAATAGTCATAAGATTAATAGCTGGGTTTGGAAAAATCATAGAAGACAGCAGAGAATCTATTGCTGCAGAGATCAAGGAACTAATATACATCACAAATTAAGAAATGCTGTAAATGAGGTGCAAAATAAACTAGATGCAGTGACAGCAAGGATGGAGGAATCAGAGAGGAGAATAAGTGAAATAGAAGATAAATTATGGAAAATTATGAAGACGCGAAAAAGAGAGATACTAGACCACAAAGGGAGAATTAGAGAACTAAGTGATTCAATGAAACATAATAATATCTGTATCATAGGCATTCCAGAAGAAGAAGAGAGAGAAAGGTTACATGAACAAGTTATAGCTGAGAATGTCCCTAATCTGGAGAAGGAACCAGACATCCAAATCCAGGAGGCACAGAGAACTCCTTTCAGATTTAACAAGAATAGGTCTTCACCAAAGCATGTAATAGTGAAACAAGCAAAATACAAAGATAAAAAGAGAATTCTGAAAGCAGCTAGGGACAAATGGGCCTTAATGTACAAGGATAGACACATAAGAGTTAGAACTTGGAAGGCCAGAAGAGAGTGGCAGGAAATATTTAATGTGTCACATAGGAAAAATATGCAGCCAAGAATCCTTTATCCAGCAAGACTATCATTCAGAATAGAAGGAAAGATAAAGGCTTTCCCAGACAAACAAAAACTGAAGGTGTTCATGACCACTAAACCAGCCCTGCAAGAGATCCTAAGAGGGACTCTGTGAATGGAATGCTGCAAAGACTACAAAAGACCAGAGACATCACCATAAGCATGAAACCTACAGATAACACAATGAAAGTATATCCATATTTTTCAAGAATAACGCTGAATGTAAATGGACTAAATGACCCCATCAAAAGACATAGGGTATCAGAATGGATTAAAAAAAACAAAACCAAGATCCACTTATATGCTGTCTATAAGAGACTCATTTTAGACCTGAGGACACCTTCAGATTGAAAGTGAGGGGATGGAGAACTATCTATCATGCTACTGAAAGTCAAAAGAAAGTGGAGTATCCATACTTCTATCAGACAAAGTATATTTTAAACAGAAGGCTGTAACAAGAGCTAAAGAGGGCATTATATTATAATTATGGGGTCTATCCATCAAGAAGAGCTAACACTCACAAATATTTATGCACCCAACTTGAAACACCCAAACATATAAATCAGTTAATCACAAACATAAGCAATCTTATTGATAAAAGTACAGTAATTGCAGTAAAATTTGGATTTTTAATACTCCACTTATAGCAATGGACAGATCATCTAGGCAGAATATCAATAAAGAATCAATGACCTTGAATGATACACTGGGCCAGATGGACTTAACAGATATGTTCAGAATTTTTCATCCAAGAGCAGCAGAATACACATTCTTCTCAAGTTTACATGGAACATTCTCCAAGATAGATCATATACTGGGTCACAAAAAAGCCCTCAACAAATATATAAAAATTGAGATCATGCCATGCATATTTTCAGATCACAATGTTCTGAAACTTGAAATCAACCACAAGAAAACAATTTGGAATGATTTCAGATGCATGGAAGTTAAAGAACATCCTACTAAAGAATGCATGGGTCAACCAGGCAATTTAAAAAGAAATATAAAAATATAGGGAACCAGAGGAAAATGCAAACATGACAGCTCAAACCCTTTGAGATGCAGCAAAGGCAGTCCTAAGAGGAAAATACATTGCAATCCAGGCCTATCTCAAGAAACAAGAAAAATCCCAAATATAAAACCTAACCACACACCTAAAGGCACTAGAAGCAGAAGAGCAAAGAAACCCCAAAGTCAGCAGAAGAGAAATAATAAAGATTAGAGCAGAAATAAACAATATAGAATTTAAAAACCTAGAACAGATCAATGAATCCAAGAGCTGGTTTTTTAAAGAAATAAAAAAAATTGATAACCCCCATAGCCAGACTGCTCAAAGAGAAAAGAGAGAGAACTCAAATGGGTAAAATCATGAATGAAAAAGGAGAGATCACAACCAACACCACAGAAATATAAGCAATTATTAGAGAATACTGTGAAAAATTATATGCCAACAAACCTAGAAGAAATGAACAAATTTCTAGACAACCACGCACTACCAAAATTCAAACAGGAAGAAATAGAAAATTTGAACAGACCCATAACCAGCAAAGAAAATGAATCATTTGTCAAAAATCTCCCAATAAATAGGAGTCCTGGACCAGATGTATTCCCAGGGGAATTCTACTAGACATATACCTATCCTACTCAAACTATTCCAAAAAATAGAAATGGAAGGAAAGCTTACAGACTCATTCTGCAAAGCTTGCATTACCTTTATTATCAAACCAGACAGAGAGCCCACTAAAAAGTAGAATTACAGGCCAATACCCCTAATGAAACTGGATGCCAAAATTCTCAAGACACTAGCAAATTGAATTCATCAGTATATTTAAAGAGTTATTCACCATGACCAAGTGGTATTCATTCCTGGGCTGCAGGCTGGTTAAATATTCACAAAGTAGTCAATGTAATACATCACATTAATAGAAGAAAGGATAAGAACCATATGAACCTGTCAATAGATGCAGACAAAACCTTTAACAAAATACAGCATCCTTCCTTAATAAAAGCCCTCAAGACAGTTGGGATAGAAGAAAATACCTTAACATCATAAAAACCATACATGAAAAACCCACAGTTAATGGGGGAAACCTGAGAGCTTTCCCCTGAGATCAGAAACATGAAAGGAATGTCCACTCTCACCATTGTTGTTTAACATAATGTTGGAAGTCCTAGCCTCAGCAATCAGACGACAACATGAACATGGAGGAGGGCACTTGTGGGTATGAGCACTGGGTGTTATATGGAAACCAATTTTTTTTAAATTTTTTTTTAATTTTTTTTTTCTAGGAGAGAGAGACAGCGTGAGCAGGGGAGGGTCAGAGAGAGAGGGAGTCACAGACCGAAACAGGCTCCAGGCTCTGAGCTGGCAGTCAGCACAGAGCCAGAAGAGGGGCACGAACCCACAAACCGCGAGATCATGACCAAAGCGAAAGTCGGACGCTAAACCGACTAAGCCACCCAGGCGCCCCTATATGGAAACCAATTTGACAGTAAACTATTTGTAAAAAAATAATAATAATAAAATGCATCCAAATTAGCACACAAGTCAACCTTTCACTTTTCGCAGATGACATGGTACTCTACATGGAAACCCCGAAAGACTCCACCAAAAAGCTGCTAGAACTGATACATGAATTCAGCAAAGTCGCAGGATATGAAACCAATGTACAGAAATCAGTTGCATTTCTTTGCACCAATAATGAAGTAACAGAAAGAGAAATCCAGAAATCAATCCTATTTACAATTGCACCAAGAACCATCAAATACCCAGGAATAAACCTAACCAAAGTTGTAAAAGATCTGTAGGCTGAAAACTATAGAAAACTTACGAAAAAATTGAAGAAGACATAAAGAAATGGAAAAACATTCCATGCTCATGGATTGGAAGAACAAATATTGTTAAAATGTCAATACTACCCAAAGCAATCTACACATTCAATGCAATCCCAATCAAAATTGCACTAGCATTATTCTCAGAGCTGAATTATACAATCCCTTAATTTGTATGGAATCACAAAAGACTCCAAATAGCCAAAGTAATGTTGAAAAAGAAAACAGAAGCGGGAGGCATCACAATCCCAGACTTTAGCCTCTACTACAAAGCTGGAATCATTGAGGCAGTATGGTACTGGCACAAAAGCAGACACGTAGATCAATGAAGTAGAATAGAGAACCCAGAATTAGACCCACAAATGTATGGCCCACTAATCATTGACAGAACAGGAAAGAGTACCCAATGGAAAAAAAGACAGTCTCTTTAGCAAATGGTACTGGGAGATCTGGACAGCAACATGCAGAAGAATAAAACTGGATTACTCTCGTACACCATACAAAATAATAAACTCAAAGTGGATGAAAGACTCAAACGTGAGACAGGAAACCATCAAAACCCTAGAGGAGAAAACAGGTAACAGCCTCTCTGACCTCAGCTGCAGCAACTTCTTACTCAACACATTTCTGAAGGCAAGGGAAATAAAAGCAAAAATGAATTATTGGGACCTCAACAACATAAAAACCTTCTGCGCTGCTAAGGAAACAATCAACAGAACTAAAAGGCAACAGACGGAATGGGAGAAGATATTTGCAAATGACATATCAGGTAAAGGGTTAGTATCCAAAATCTATAAAGAACTTATGAAACTCAACACCCAAAAAACAAATAATCCAGTGAATAAATGGGGAGAAGACATGATAGCCACCAGAGAAAACATCCAGATAGCCACCAGACACACTGTTGGTGCAAATGCAAACTGGTCCAACTGCTCTGGAAAACAGTGTATTTTAACAGTATATACTTAAATAGAGTATAGAGGTTCCTCAAAAAAATTAAAAATAGAACTGCCCTACACGCCAGCAATAGCACTACTAGGAATTTATCCAAAGAATACAGGAATGCTGATTCATAGGGGCACATGTACCCCATTAGTTATAGCAGCACTATCAACAATAGCCAAATTATGGAAAGACCCCAAATGTTCATCAAATGACAAATGGATAAAGAAAATGTGGTTTATATATACACTGGTATAATACTTGGCAATAAGAATGAAATCTTGCCATTTGCAACAATGTGGATGGAACTGGAGGGTTTTATGCTAAGTGAAATAAGTCAGTCAGAAAAAGACACATATCATATGTTTTCCCTCATATGTGGAACTTAAGATACTCCACAGATGACCATGGGGAAAAGGAAGGGGAAAAATAGTTTCAGAGAGGGAGGGAGGCAAACCGCAAGAGACTCTTAAATACAGAGAACAAACAGAGCATTGATGGAGTGAGGGCGGGGGAGGGCGGAAATAGGTGATGGGCACTGAGGAGGGCACTTGTTGGGATGAGCACTGGAGTTGTATGTAAGTGATGAATCATAGGAATCTACCCTGAAGCACACTGTATACACTGTATGTTAGCTAACTTGACAATAGATTACATTTTAAAAATAAATAAATTTTTTAAATATAGCATAAAAGAAAAGAAAGTATGTTTGTGTTTTTCTGTTCCATATTTTTTCAGGCATGACCTTCTAATTAGCCAGAGGCACCTATAAAAGGATTATTTTCAAAACAAGTTAAAATCATGGCTCTCATTAGACTTAAAATGGGAACATTAGAGGTTTTATTTAAATTATTATTACTGAGGGGCGCCTGGGTGGCTTAGTCGGTTAAGCGTCCGACTTTCGCTTAGGTCATAATCTTGCGGTTCGTGGGTTCGAGCCCCGCGTCGGGCTCTGAGCTGACTGCCAGCTCAGAGCCTGGAGCCTGTTTCAGTCTGTGACTCCCTCTCTCTCTGACCCTCCCCTGCTCACGCTGTCTCTCTCTCTCTCTCCTAGAAATAAATAAAACATTTAAAAATAAATAAATTATTATTACTGATTTAGTAATAATAGATGTAAGTAACTTTTATTTATTTTTAAAAATAGTTTATATTGTCAAGTTGGTTTCCATACAACACCCAGGGCTCATACCCATACGTGCCCTCCTCCATGCCCATCATTCCCCCACCACACACACATCAGAACTCAGTTTGTTCTCAGCATTCAAGAGTCTCTCATGGTTTGCCTCCTTCCCTCTCCCTCACTATTTCCCCCCTTCTTCTCCCCCATGGTCCTCCATTAAGTTCCTCCTAATCCACCTACATGAGCAAACATATGGTATTTGTCCTTCTCTGCCTGACTTATTTCGCTCAGCATAAAACCCTCTAGTTCTATTCATGTTGCTACACAGGCCAGATTTCATTCTTTCTCATTGCCATGTAGTATTCCATGGTATAGATAAACCACATCTTCTTGATCCATTCATCCGTTGATGGACACTTAGGCTCTTCCCATGTTTTGGCTATTGTTGAGAGTGCTGCTATGAACATTGGGGCACATGTGCCCCTATGCATCAGCACTCCTATATCCCTTGGGTAAATTCCTAGCAGTGCTATTGCTGGGCCATAGGGGAGTTCTATTAATTTTTTGAGGAACCTACACAGTGTTTTCCAGAGGGGCTGCACCAGTTTACATTCCCACCAACAGTGGAGGAGGGTGCCCGTTTCTCCACATCCTCGCCAGCATCTAGAGTTCTCTGATTTGCTCATTTTAGCCACTCTGACCGGTATGAGGTGGTATCTCAGTGTGGTTTTGATTTGTATTTCCCTGATGAGGAGGGATGCTGAGCATCGTTTCATGTGTCTGTTGGCCATCTGGATGTCCTCTTTGGAGAAGTGTCTGTTCATATCTTCTGCCCATTTCTTCACTGGATTGTTTGTTTTTCGGGTGTGGAGTTTGGTGAGTTCCATACAGATTTTGGATACCAACCCTTTATCTGATATGTCATTTGCAACTATCTTTTCCCATTCCATCGGTTGCCTATTAGTTTTATGGATTGTTTCCTTTGTGTGCAGAAGCGTTTAATCTTGATGAGGTCCCAGGAGTTCATTTTTGCTCTTGATTCCCTTGCTTGTGGGAATGTGTCAAGTAAGAAGTTGCTGCGGTGGAGGTCAAGGAGGTTGTTTCCTGCTTTCTCCTCTAGGGTGTTGATGGTTTCCTGTCTCACATTCAGGTCCTTTATCCATTTTGAGTTTAGTTTTGTGTATGGTGTGAGAAAATAATCTAGATTCATTCTTCTGCATGTTGCTGTCCAGTTCTCCCAGCACCATCTGTTAAAGAGACTGTCTTTTTTCCATCGGATACTCTTTCCTGCTTTGTCAAAGATTAGTTGGCTGTATACTTTTGGGTCCACTTTTGAGTTCTCAATTCTGTTCCATTGGCCTATGTGTCTGTTTTTGTGCCAATACCATACTGTCTTGATGATGACAGTTTTGTAGTAGAGGCTAAAGTCTGGGAGGCGATGCCTCCCGTTTTCGTTTTCTTCTTCAATATTACTTTGGCTATTCGGGGTCTTTTGTGATTCCATACAAATTAGAGGATAGTTTATTCTAGTTTTGAGAAGTATGCTGGTGCAATTTTTATTGGGATTGCATTGAATATGTAGATTGCTTTGGGTAGTAATGACATTTTAACTGTGTTTATTCTTCCAATCCATGAGCATGGAATGTTTTTCCATTTCTTTGTGTCTTCTTCAATTTCCTTCATAAGTTTTCTATAGTTTTCATCATAGAGATCTCTTATATCCTTGGTTAGGTTTATTCCTAGGTACTTTATGGTTTTTTGTGCAATTGTGAATGAGATCAGTTTCTTGATTTCTCTTTCTGTTGCTTCATTGTTGGTGTATAAAAATGCAACCGATTTCTGTAGGTTGATTTTGTACCCTGAAACTTTGCTGAATTCTTGGATCAGTTCTAGTAGGCTTCTGGTGGAATCTGCCGGGTTTTCTAGGTAGAGTATCACGTCGTCTGCAAAAAGTGAAAGTTTGACTTCTTCTTTGCCATTTCTGATGCCTTTTGTTTGCTTTTGTTGTCTGATGGCTGATGCTAGGACTCCCAGCACTATGTTAAACAACAGTGGTGAGAGTGGACATTCCTCTCAGTGGATCATGTTCCTGATCTCAGGGGGAAAGCTCTCAGTTTTTCCCTGTTGAGGATGATGTTAGCTGAGGGCTTCTCATAGATGGCTTTGATGATGTTTAAATAAGTTCCTTCTACCCCGACTTTCTCGAGGGTCTTTATTAAGAAGGGATGCGGTATTTTTTCAAGGGTGCTTTTTCTGCATCTATCGACAGGATCATATGATTTTTATCTTTTCTTTTGTTGATGTGATGTATCACACTGATTTGCGAATATTGAACCAGGCTTGTAACCCAGGAATGAATCCCACTTGATCTTGGTGGATAATTATTTTTATATGCTTTTGGATTTGATTTGCAAGTATCTTGTTGAGGATTTTTGCATCTCTATTCATCAAGGATATTGGCCTGTAGTTCTCTTTTTTGCTGGATCTCTATCTGGCTTGGGATTCAGAGTGATGCTAGCGTCATAAAATGAGTCCGGAAGTTTTCTTTCGATTTCTATTTTTTGGAATAGTTTGAAAAGAATGGGTATTAATTCTGTTTTAAATGTCTGGTAGAATTCCCCAGGGAAGGCATAAGGTCCAGAGCTCTTATTTGTTGGGAGTTTTTGATAACTGATTTGATTTCCTCACTTGTTATGGGTCTGTTCAGGTTTTCTATCTCATCCAATGTGAATTTTGGTAGTGAGTGTATGTTTAGGAATTTGTCCATTTCTTCTAAGTTGACCAGTTTGTGGGCATGTAGTTTTTCATAGTATTCCCTGATAACTGCTTGTATTTCTGAGGGGTTGGTTGTAATAAGTCCGTTTTCATTCATGATTTTGTCTATTTGAGTGCTCTCTCTTTTCTTTTTGAGAAGTCTGGCTAGAGGTTCCTCAATTTTGTTTATTTTTTCAAAAAACCAACTCTTGGTTTCATTGATCTGTTCAACTGTTTCTTTGGTTTCTATACTGCTTATTTCTGCCCTGATTTTTATTATTTCTCTTCTTCTACTGGGTTTGGGGTGCTCTTGTTGCTCTGCCTCTAGTTGCTTTAGGTGTGCTGTTAGATTTTGCACTTGCACTTTTTCTAATTTCTTGAAATAGGCCTGGAGTGCCATGTCCTTTCCTCTTAGGACTGCTTTCGCTGCATCCCATAGCGTTTGGATTGTTGTATTCTCATTTTCATTTCTTTCCTTGTATTTTGAAATTTCTTCTCTAATTGCCTCATTGGCCCATTCGTTCTTTAGTAGGTTGTTCTTTAGTCTCCATGTTTTTTTTTTAAATATTTTTATTTTATTTCTAGGAGAGAGAGAGAGACAGCATGAGCAGGGGAGGGTCAGAGAAAGAGGGAGACACAGACTCTGAAACAGGCTCCAGGCTCTGAGCTGGCAGTCAGCACAGAGCCCGATGCGGGGCTCGAACTCACGAACCGCAAGATCATGACCCAAGCGAAAGTCGGACGCTCAACCGACTAAGCCACCCAGGCGCCCCTAGTCTCCATGTTTTTGGGGGTTTTCCAGACTTCTTCCTGTAATTGATTTCGAGTTTCATAGCATTGTGATCTGAAAGTGTGCATGGTATGATCTCAATTCTTTTATATTTATTGAGGGTTGCTTTATGTCCCAGTATGTGATCTATCTTGGAGAATGCGCCATGCGCACTTGAGAAGAATGTGAATTCCATAGCCTCAGGATGTAGGGTTCTAAATATATCTGTCAGGTCCATCTGGTCCAATGTGTCATTTAAGTCCATTGTGTCTTTATTGATTTTCTGTCTAGTTGATCTGTCCATTGCTGCAAGCGGAGTATTAAAGTCCCCTGCTATTAGCACATTCTTTTCAATAAGACTGTTTCTGTTTGTGATTATGTGGTTTATGTATTTAGGTGCTCCCATATTTGGTGCATAGACATTTATAATTGTTAGCTCTTCCTGATGGATGGACCCTTTAATTATTATATAATGCCCTTCTTCATCCCTTGTTACTGTCTTTACTTTAAAGTCCAGTTTGTCTGATATAAGTATAGCTACTCCATCTTTTTTTTTTTTTTTTGACTTCCTGTAGCATGATAGATATTTCTTCATCCCCTTACTTTCAATCTGAGGGTGTCCTCCTGTCTAAAATGAGTTTCTTGTAGACAGCAAAGAGATGGATTTTGTTTTTTTATCCATTGTGCTAGCCTATGTCTTTTGATTGGGGCATTTAGACTATTTACATTCAGTGTTATTATTGAAATATATGGGTTTAGAGTCATTGTGTCGTTTGTGGAATTCATGCTTGTGGTGTGACTCTAGCATCTTGCGTTCCTTGCAACATTTCCCTCAGAGAGTCTCCCTCAGGATTTCTTGTAGGGCTGGCTTAGTGGTGACAAATTCTTTCAATTTCTGTTTATTTGGAAAGACTTTTTTCTCTTCTTCTCTTCTGAATGACAGGCTTGCTGGATAGAGGATTCTTGGCTACATGTTTTTTTTCTGTTCATCACATTGAAGATCTGCTGCCATTCCTTTCTGGCCTGCCAAGTTTCAGTAGATAGGTCTGTCACCACTCCGATAGGTTTCCCTTTGTATGTGAGGGTCCTTTTCTCCCTAGCTGCTTTCAAAATTCTCTCTTTGTCCTTATATTTTGCCAGTTTCACTATGATATGTTGTGCAGAAGATCGATTCAAGATACGTCTGAGGGGAGTTCTCTGTGCCTCTTGCATTTCAACGTCTACTTCCCTCCCTAGATTGGAGTAGTTCTCTGCTATAGTTTGTTCCAGGACTCCTTCAGCACCTTTCCCTCTCTTCATCTTCTGGGATTCCTATGATACGGATATTGTTCCGTTTGATTGTATCGCTGAGCTCTCAAACTCTTCTTTCATGTTCCTGGATCAGTTTATTTCTTTTTTTTTTTTTTTTATCAGTTTCTTCTTTTTCTATAATTGTGTCTTCTAAATCACTTATTCTCCTTTCTGCCTCTTCAATCTGTGCATTGGACGTCTCCAGTTTATTATGTACCTCATTTATTGCATTTTTTAATTTATCATAACTATTTTTAACTTCTATAGTGTTTGTAGCCATAGTTCTCTGATATCATCCATTTTTTTCAAGCCAAGCGATTAATTTTATGATTATTATTCTAAATTCTTGTTCAGTTACTTTGCTTATATCTGTTTTGAGCAGTTCTTTAGCTGTCAATTCTTCCTGGAATTTCTTTGGAGGAGAGCTCTTTCGTTTCGTCATCTTGGTTAGCTTTCTATCTCTTGTTAGTTTAAAAAGCTTGTTATGCACTCTGCACCTGTGAGCGCTGCTGTTCCAAAGAAGGCTCTTTGACTGTCCAGGGCCTATCCGTTCAGAAAGTGTTCTTTGAATGGTATCTCTCAGTCTCTCTTGTTGAGATCTTGGTTATTTTATTTTCCTACTCATAGTGATATTTGGGACTCTCCACCATGTGTACTTTGGCTTGTTTCTTGAGGTAGCCCTGGAAAAGAAAACAGACAAACACACAGGGAACAAAGGCACACAAATGCACAGACAAATCTGACAAACATGCAAACCGAAAGGGAAAATGAAAAGAAAAGAGAAAAGAGGAGGGAAGGCGAATAATAAGAAATAAAAATACATAAAAAAGAAAAAAAGAAGAAAAGAAAATAAAAAAAGAAGGAACCAATAGACAAAGAACGGTTTAAAGCATATAACCAGATTGCCCAGCTACAAGTAAATAGCTGGGTGTATGCAGTGCTGGTTGAAGAGCATAGAAAAAGAGAGAAATGACAGGGCGGGGATGAGGTGAAATTGGAAATGAAATGAGTAGGCAGAAGGAATAAGAAGCTTTTTTCAAAGAGCGAAAGAGTGGAATATGGTTGGAGAAGAGGCGAAATAAATGATGATAGTGTTATCCAGAGAAACTATATAGTCTCATTACTCCAGAGAGAAAGAGAGGAAAAGGTATGTAGGTGTAGAATTTACATCTAGAGAATGGATTAAATATGACTGTTTAAGCAAGCCAGTGACCAGAATTAATCAGGGCAGTACATCCATGTTGGTCTTGCCCTGGCTCCGGTAAAAAAAAAAAAAATTAATTAAAAAAAATATATATATATATATAAGGAAGAGGGCAGCTCTCTAGCAGGGATGGGCGTGGTTTGATCCAGTGCGTCCCACAGGAGTCCGGCCTTGGAGGTTGTGGGGAGAAGAGTGGCAGCGCTCCAGTCCTTTCTTGAACCAAGCGCTGCAACTCACTTTTTTGGGTGTGTAAACTCTCTGTGCTGGGGGTGCAGCCAAGGTGGGCTGTTCTCTATATCCCAAGCCAGGCCTCATTTCCAGATCCCAGTCCACGCGCCCCACTGGAATTGCCAGAAACACGAGCTCGCAGGCAAGCCTCTCAGGGCAGTCCCAAGCCTCTCGCCTTCCCCCTGGGGATTGAGCCAGAAGCCGCTGCTCCCGTCTCCTCCAGGTCAGGTTGGCGAGCGAGGAGCAGTTTCATCTGGGGGTTGCCTGGGACAAGTGCGTCCCGCCTAGGGTCAGCTGGAGAGCAGGAAATTGGGTCCCTCTGTGTCCTGAGCAGAGGTTTTTCTCTTCTCCAGCAACAGGGACAGTGTCTTGAGCAGTTCGGCCACGCTCTTTCCCTTCTAGACTGCCCGCAGAGGGGGATACCCCCCATCCCTCTCTGTCTCTGGTCCCGGCCCGATTTTATCTTCCCCAGTTCGCACTCACGCTAGGTTTTCTCAGCAGACTCTGTCTCCTTTTCCTCCCAAACTCCTGGATTCTGTAAGGTTTCCTATGGCTTCAGGCCTTCTCTGTGTGAGATATGGGGGTGAGTGAAATGTACGGAGCTCCCTACTTCTCCGCCATCTTGCCCCCTCCTGTAAGTATCTTTTAAAAATAAAGAAAGAATGCACTTCAAAATATAAGTCATGGAAATATAAACTGACTTCTTCCATAGGTAGCAGAGAGCTGACTGAACCTATACCAGATAGAATTCTT
The DNA here is from genome assembly GCF_003009895.1 of Hyaena hyaena. Taxonomy (NCBI): domain Eukaryota; kingdom Metazoa; phylum Chordata; class Mammalia; order Carnivora; family Hyaenidae; genus Hyaena; species Hyaena hyaena. Next base: position 1,169,469 of record NW_024081267.1, read on the forward strand.
GGCAACCAAGAACAGACCCTTAACTTCTAGAGAACAAATTGGTGGTTACCAAAGAGGCGGTAGGTGAAATAGGTAAAGGGAATTAAGAGTACACTTGTTGTGATGAGCACTAAGCACTGTTCAGAATTGTTGGATCACTATATTGTACATCTGAAACTAACATAACACTGTATGCTAGCTATACTGGAATTAAAATTTAAAACAATAAACAGTATTTACACAACCATAATAATGTAAACACGGATTACTGTTAAACACAATAATTATAGTGTAATAATATTGCACAAAAGGGTTAAATAGAGGTGCTGGTGGGTATAGAGAAATATTTTCATGTACTTAAAATTTAGAGAAAAATTAAAGCATTCCCAGATAAACAATTGCTGGGGAAGATCATTACCACTAGATCTGTCCTATAAGAAATACTAAAGGGGGGAGGGAGGGGCAAGATGGCGGAGAAGTAAGGAGCTCCATACTTGCACTCGCGCCCATACATCACACAGAAAAGATCTGAAGCCATTGGAAACCTTACAAAACCTGAGAGATTGGGAGAAAAA
>NW_024081268.1:0-79260 GCF_003009895.1 Hyaena hyaena
TACGTCCTGGAGAGTGAATGTACAGCATGGTGAATACAGTCAACAACACAATGTATTATTATCTTCAAAGTTGCTATGAGATTAGATCGTAATGAAAAAACCACAAAAAAAAAAAAAAAAAAAAAAAAGAAATGATTGTGTGCTGTAGTAGAGATGTTACCTTAAAGCTATGGTGGTAATCATACTACAATCTATAATTGTACTAAATCAACAGTTTTTACATGTTAAGCTCTTATGAGGTTACGTGTCAATTACATTTCAATTAAAAATACATGTAATAAAGATGATCATCTGAGAAAAATCTGTTTCAATTTATTTTTCCCTCACTCTTTCAAGATGTCTTGGTGGCAGAGTCACTTAAGCCTGTCTTTGTAACTGAATAGGCAGAATTCACACCTCCATGTGGCTGGGCAAAATTACAGATCCCTTCTAGACTCAGCATGGCCATCAAAACGCAGAACTCATACAATAAATGGGCAGATTATAGTTGCTTATTAATTCAATAAGTTCCTTAAAATTGTTCTCTTGATAAATGTAAGAAGCCATCAAAAAGAGAGCCTCAAAAGAATAGACAAATGCCAAGTTTTAAGAGGGAAAGTGAAAAGACTCTTTACCCTGGGAGGTCACATTCTACTCAGGGTGTCTCACTTTCTCTTTCTGAAAGACTTGCCTGTGTCTGATCACATGTTTGTTTAATGAAGTGTCTGGCTGAAAATGAGTTAATGAACCTTTGTTTGTAGAGCAAAAGAAGCAATACTGGTTTTTAGGTGAATAGCAAGCTGATTATTGCTTCATTTCTACTTAACTGTAATATAGTCTGAAAGCTTTATGCCACTAACATATTAGAGGTGATTTTGAGAGAATATTAAGAAGCTGATCATGCAGTTTTTAGAATTTCTAGACCAGTTTTTTTAAAGAAAATTTTTTGAAAGCAGTTCAAATCAAATTTCTCTGTTTGAAAGAAAAGGAGATTAAAGTCTCCTGACCCAACCTCGCTCCGACCCCCAAATCCTGCTCTGCCCCTCACACCTCAGAAGCCACAGAAGACTGTTCCTGGAACATAGGGAGTTCCCAAGACTCATTTTGAAATTCACTGATCTAATCTATTACCTTCTCACATTCCTTTCCACTCCGAACTTTGGTTATTTCATGCTCATAATTGCCTTCAACTGAATAGCAATCAAAGAACATGATTGGAACCAAATTTCATAGAAAACGTACGTGAGAGTTTTTAAATAAAGGAAAAATTTGGGATGCCTGAGTGGTTCAGTCTGTTAATGATCAAGGAGTCTGTGAGTTCAAGCCCACGTGGGCATCTGTGCTGACAGCTCAGAGCCTGGAGCCTGCTTCGGATTCTGTGTCACCCTCTCTATTGGTCTTTCCCCTGCTTGCACTCTGTCTCTCTCTATATATATATAAAATAAATAAGCATTAAAAATTTTTTAATAAATAAAATAAAGGAAAAATTATTTGTCTTATGAATTTGCTGTAATTAACTAACCTAAATTAAATACATATGTATTTAATATATATGTTTATAATGTATTATATATATTATAAATATATATATTTAATTCCCTTTCATAGCATTTTACACAAAAGATGTTAAGGGCTGGTGAATTTCATTCCTTCCCTTTTTCTTCCTTCAAGTGCTCCCTTTCTCAAATGAAATAGGACTCTAGTGATATCCCAAATATTTTCTTTTTATTTATTTATTTACTAAAATTTTTATTTATTGGGGGTGGTAGGGTTAGGGAGAGTGAAGGGAGAGAATCCCAAGCAGGCTCTGATCTGTCAGCACAGAGCCCAACGTGGGGCTCAACTCAAGAACCATGAGATCATGGCCTGAGCTGAAATCAACAGTTGGACACATAACCTACTGATACACTCATGCACCCTGCCAACTTTTTTTTTTTTAAGAAAAAAATCTCTAAGGCCATTGTTTCTACAGTAAGATTCATATTTTTGTGTTTACCCAACCAGGGGTATAAAAATTCTAAATAAAGTCTGAGAAAATGGTATTTAAAAGAATTCTCTGATGGTGGGGCTTGGGGATTGCCAGCATGTTGATGAGATAGCTCCCACTTTCTGGACTCCATCTATATGACCCTAGTGATGCAGTGAATTTCAAGTTCATAGTAGCTCCTTTTATTGATTATTGTGACTTTATAAATAAAAGACACCATGCATGGAGTCCAGTGAAATTCCTCATTCTAAAGTTTTACCCAAACATAAGGCAGCAACCCAAGGCTTTGTGGGAGGTACCATGCACAATGCTCCACACCTAAGAGGAGGCCACTCTCATCATAAACATGGCAGACTGTATGTTGATTATAGCAATTGTTCTGTCAGACAAGAATAAAACCCCAGTTCTAAAGAATCACAAAAGATATCAAGATGGGAGTTTCATGATAGACATCTTCCTTTTGCTCCTAAAAACACATTCTCTATCCATCTCCACTTATCCCTATTCTCTTTTCTGCCCAGAGAAACAGACTTAATTGTTCTACAAGACAGAACTTTCATGTCTTCTGGCTTCTTGTTGGAGTTTAACCAGTAAAGAGCCAGGAGATGAGAGATCAAGGGAGGGTGAGGTCAGAATAGCTATCTCCCTCCTGTCCCTTTTCTGGAAGCCAACCTCATGTGATTCTGTTTTCTGGGTTCCTACAGTAAGTCACACACTTATCCTTTTTGGGGCTGACTAGTAGACTAAGGGGTGATCGTCTTAGGTCCTCAAACCCACAAATTTAGAAATAATGTCCTCGTAGGGGCACCTGGGTGGCTCAGTCAGTTAAGCTTTCGACTTCAGCTCAGGTCATGATGTCAAGGTTCATAACTTCAAGCCCCATAACAGGATCACTTCAGATGCTCTGTCCTCTCTCTGCTCTACCCAGTTTGCACTCTGTCTCTCTCTCAAAAAAATAAACTTAAAAAAACAACAAAATAGAACAAGATCAGGAATTTTATTTATAAAGACAGTGTTTTTTTTTAAACGTTTTAGTTATTTTTTTAATGTTTAATGTTTATTTATTTTTTAATATTTATGTATTTTTGAGAGAGACAGAGAGACAGAGTGTGAATGGGGGAGGGACAGAGAGAGAGGCAGACACAGAACCGGAAGCAGGCTCCAGGCTCTGAGCTGTCAGTACAGAGCCTGATGCGGGACTCAAACCCACAAACCGTGAGATCATGACCTGAGCCAAAGCTGGGTGCCTAACTGACTGAGCTGCCCAGACACCCCTAATGTTTATTTATTTTTGAGAGAGAGAGAGAGAGAGAGAGAGAATGAGCAAGGGAGAGGCAGAGAGAGAGGAAGAGAGATAAACCCCAGTAGGCTCTGCACCATCACCATGGTGATGGGTCCACCCATCAATCACACACGGGCAGTGTATGTGCTAGCCCTTCTGATGTGTTCATGCTCCAAATTCAAGGCCTTAGTTCTACTGATTACAGAACTCCATATTCTCTCCCTACTAGAAATAGAGGACACAAGGGACAGTCTGGGATGAAGTATTTATGGGGTATAGGACCCTCCTAAAAAATTAGAACATATGCTTATGATTATATTCAATTTAGAGAGAAGTAAAAATTCTTAGACATTCTTTTTTACTGTGAAAACACCACTCTAGACTACAGAACAACAAAAATCTTGACTTGATGTTTATTAAAAATGCTTAATGTTTATGTTGGAAATCCAAACTGATGCAGCCACTTTGGAAAACAGTATGGAAGTACCTCAAAAAATTAAAAATAGAATTATCCTATGACCCAGCAATTGCACTACTAGATATTTATCCAATGGATTAAAAAATGCTGCCTCAGAGGGGCACATACACCTCAATGTTTATAGCAGTGTTATCAACAATAGCCAAATTATGGGAAGAGCCCAAATATCCATCAACTGATGAATGTATAAAGAAGATGTGGTACATATATGCAATGGAACACTACAAAAGAATGAAATTTTGTCTTTTCAGCAACGTGGATGGAACTAGAGCATATTATGCTAAGTGAAATAAGTCAGTCAGAGAAAGACAAATATCATAAGATATCACTGATTTGCGGAATTTAAAAAAGAAAACAGATGAACACAGGGCAAGGGAAGGAAAAATAAGATGAAAACAGAGAGGGAGACAAACCATAACAGACTCTAAAATGCAGAGAACAAACTGAAGGTTGCTAAAGGGGAGGGGGACAAGGGGTAGGTTAAATGGGTGCTGGGCATTAAGGAGGACTCTTGTTGGAATGAGCACTGGGTGTTATATGTAAGTGATGAATCACTGGGTTCTAACCCTGAAAACTATGCAATGCTGTATGTTAACTAACTGGAATTTAAATAAATAAATGTAAATTTTTTTGAATTATTTCTAAGTGGATTTTAAGATATTTCTTTAATTTTTGTGAATGTTTGTTTACTTTTGAGAGAGAGAGAGAGAGAATATGAGAGTGAGCTGGGGGAGGGGCAGAGAAAGACAGAAACACAGAATCCAAGGCTGTGCCAACAGCTCAGAGCCTGATGCAGAGCTCAAACTCACAAACCGTGAGATCATGATGCTTAACTGATTGAGCCATCCAGGCGCCTTGTTTTTAAAAATTTTTTCTTTTTAAAAATTTACTTTTTCTCCTCTTGGATACATATCAGAAGATATTCTAAAAATATTCAAAAATATTATAAATTTCTGAGGATATTTATAAAATTATTCTGAAATATGCTTATGCTTTAATTCCTGATTTACCAGTTTAAACTGTAGCAACTGACTCCCAAGAATATCCAATTAGCTCTTTAATAAAATCATACTCTCTTTCACCATCCATTATATACATAAAGACACAATTGCTTTTATGTTCCCAAAGTATCTATAATTTACCTTCTGCTATTTGTCCACAACTGTGTTTATCCATAGGTTGATTACACAAATTGAAGACCAAAAATAGCACATGTAATATAATGGTGTATAATACTGCAGAACCAAGTTGGGGGCAGGAGGGAAGTCACCTGAAGCTACTAAATATGTGCCACTATTCTTAGCATCAAGGTCAAATTAATTCTCTTTTCATACACTTAGTCAATTGCTCAAAATACTGCCACTTGAGTGTGCTTGTTCCTCCAACATGAATCATAAATTCAGTTACATATAATTTAAAAAGAGAGTAAGTTAAAAATAAGCTATAAATTATACACAAAACCAGCATTATTTATGTTAAACTTCCAATGATTTTATTAATCTCAGGAAAAACTGATAATGAAAGAAATCATGGCTTCAGGCAGGTTACCATGGTAACAGTTTGGTTTGGTTTCCATGGTTACAAAGAGTGCAGCTGAGAGGCTCAAAGAATCACAATTTGCTTTGATTGGTAGATTCTCAAAAATGATGATTTGGAAAGTGACAGGGGATTTAAAAAGAAAAAGGTTTCCCTCATGAGGAACAAGACATTAAGTGTAATAATAGCACACTGATGGTCAGACACAAGACAGGCCTTTGAAATTTAATGAAACATCCCTTTGCTCCTTCATAAAAAAAAAAATAATGGACGGAATATCTCAATTTATAACAGCATGATACTGTAAATCAAAATCCCTTCTCCTAATTAACTAGCCAAAATATGTTAAATTGTTTATAAAGAACTTTTAAAATTAGCATAAAAAATTACTAGCGGACTCAAACTGTGAATGACCCAAAAGACTAAAATCAGTATTTCTGACATCTCTGTGTTCTTTTGTGAGGTTTAGCAGGAAAAAAAAATGTAATAGAAATATAGTTATAAGGGTATTAAGAGATCTAGAGTCATAGAATACCTCTGTAACTAGGTGCAGGTAATTAGTCATATCATTTTATTTTCAACTTGCTTTTCTTCTTGCCAAGTAACAATTATTACTTACTATCAAAAATAGCACAGATATTGAAAAACTACCTAAGTTTTAAGAAACCAGGATCTTAAGTGGTGCCTGAGTGGCTCAGTCAGTTAAGCGTCCAACTTCAGCTTAGGTCATGATCTCGTGGTCAGTGAGTTTGAGCCCTGTGTCGGGCTCTGTGCTGACGGCTCAAAGCCTGGAGCCTGCTTCAGATTCTGTATCCCCTCCTCTCTCTCTGCCCCCCTGCCCCTTCATGCTCTGTCTCTGTCTCTCAAAAATAAATAAACGTTAAAAAATTTTAAGAATAAAAAAAGAAGCCCTGATTTTAAGATCTCTTTCTGTGCTTTGAATCCAATTATTTTAAAATATTTTCTCCCAGTTTGAAGGACAAATTAAAGAGATGCATAGGCAGGCAGGAAAAAATACAAACAAAAGGTCTAGATACTTAGCTCCTCTCTCCCAAGTATCAGAAGAAACAGGAAAAATGTCTAAGAGTCTTCATGCAGATTTTCCCAGCAGGAAGGATGTTTAAAGGAAAAATTAAATAAATTCTCTTTCCCAGAGTGGTGTCCAGCTGGGAAGCAAAGCAGTCAGAAAAAAAGAATTAAAAACCAAGGCAGATGGTCTGGGAAAGGGGAGTGAAACCTAGTGCACCAAAAGCCATGGGTCTGGGATACTTCAACAGCAGTCTCTTCATTGCCTTGACCATGCAATGCCCTAATCCCTCAAACTCTTAATGCCCACAGACAGCAGACGAGTCATTCTGGAAACTTTGAGCAAAAGCAAGGTTCCAACTGTGTTTCTGTCCACTGATTGGGGGGGAGGGGCAGGGGGGAAATGGCAATGACTGCTGGAGGAAGCAACAAGAGAACTAACCTACCTCATCATCTGGGAAGCAAAGGAGTGTTGTGGGGCAAGGGGATCTACTACAGAATGGAAAGAGAACCCACAGCAACTTAGGACCTTGAGGACACCAAAATGGAAAAGGAGCACAGAAACAAATCTTCTAAATAAGATATCACAGAGTCTAGATTGAATTCCCCTCTTGACCTTCATGCTCATATGCTACATAAAAGTAATAGATTACAAAATACTAAGATGTTAAACTGAAGCTCTGTGAATTTCATATCAGGTTGGAAAGGAAAATCATGGAGGATTTATTCACACTACATCAAAGGAATCAGAAGGCCTTGACAGAGATGAATGAGAGAAGCATGTTTGCACTGCAAAAATGCTACTGAAAGGGAAGAAAAATGAATAAAGGGAAAAGAGAGAAACAAAGATAAAAGAAAGGGAGAACAAAAAGAAGAAAGACACTGGCAGAAAGAGAGATAAGAAGAAATTATGGTTTAAATGAAATGAAATAAAAAATGAACTGTTAAAGGGGGGTCTGGGTGACTCAGTTGGTTAAGCATCTGACTTCAGCTCAGGTCATGATCTCACAGCTTGTGAGTTCAAGTCCCACGTCAGCCTCTGTGCTGACAGCTCAGAGCCTGGAGCCTTCTTTGGATTCTATATCTCCCTCTCTCTCTGCCCCTGACCTGCTCTCACTCTGTCTCTGTCACTCTCTCTCAAAAATAAATAAACATTAAAAATTTTTAAAGAATTCTTAAAGAAAAAGTACCTATGAAAATAAAGAAAAATTTCCAACCTCTTCTCACCAAAGAGACATTTAAAGAAAACATAGATCCAAGGTATGGACATACTAAGGTTACAATGTTAAAACAGCTTAATCAAATGAAAACACAGAGATAAGGACCAAATTGTGGGAGTAGAAACAGCATTACAGAAGTAAAAAGTAATGTGACACTAATAGGCAACTCAGGTAATAACTAGATTAAAAGAAGTAACATAGTAAAATGGATAACAAGAAAGAGAGTCTTGAGATAATAGCGTGAATGCAAATTGGGGCACCTGGGTGGTTCAGTCGAGTATCCAACTTCAACTGAAGTCATGATCCCATGGTTCATGAGTTCAAGCGCCACACTGGGCTTTCTGCTGTCACTGCAGAGCCTGCTTTGGATCCTCTGTCCCTGTCTCTCTCTCTCTCTCAACCTCTCTCTTTCAAAAATAAATACACATTTTAAAAAAAATAGTGTGAATGCAAAGAAAAAGAACATAAAGAAGGTAACCCAAGATACAACCTATGAAGATTCTTGTACCTGAAGTGGAGAGCACAATTAATGGAACAGAAAAAATTAATTTTTAAAGAAATTTTTCTTACATAAAAGAATATACGAATCTATGGATCAAAAGATTATGTGCTTCTCAAAGAAGTGTTACAAAACAAACAATGGTCTAACATGTGAGAGTTAACTTCTTGAACTGTGAGGATAAAGAGAGAATTCTTCAGTCACCTAGACAAGGAAAGCAAGGCATATAGGGAGCAGGAAATGCCTATTGTCTTCAGACAACCACATAAATATTAAAATAATAGAAGCAGACTCTACAAAGACCTAAGGGAAATGAAGCAAAACCATGAATGTTATACCCAGCCAACCTGTCAAGTAAGTAAACAGACAACAGAAAGAAAGTTTCAAATATGCACGAATTCAGAAAACATAATCCCATGAGCCCTTCTTGAAAACACAACGTCATGACAAATGTAGCTACCATGATATGGTGAAGCTATCGTAAAGAGCAAAGCATTGAAAATTTAATATGTAGAACGAAGACCAAAGGTTATTAAGATACACAGTCATAGAAAACTACTTTACACTTTAGTACATACACATGCTCCATATGTAAAGTTAGGCTTTAAAGAATAGAAATGGAACCAATAATTTTCAAGCCAGGAAGGGAAAAGAAACTGCTAATAGAGAGATTGTATAAGAATATGAAGGGGTGCCTGGGTGGCTCAGGCGGTTAAGCGTCTGACTTCAACTCAGGTCATGATCTCACAATTTGTGGGTTTGAGCCCTGAGTCGGGCTCTGGGCTGACAGCTCAGAGCCTTGAGCCTGCTTCACATTCTGTGTCTCCCTCTCTCTCTGACCCTCTCCTGCTCACGCTGTCTGTCTCTCTGTCTCTCTGTCTCTCTCTCATAAATTTTTAAAAAAATGAATATTAAATGTGGGGATTAGTAGAGACTTCATTTAAAAGATGACATTTAGGCAATAATGTAAATGAGATAAGGGCACTAACTTGCAAAGGTCTTTCAGAAGAATATGCTAGATAGAGGAAACATTTAGAGCAAAACCCTAACGTGAAAGAATCCTAGGTATGTTCCAGGAATAACAAGGAGGCCAGTGTGACTACAACGAAGTGGACAAGGGGAAGAGGATCAGACGTGACAATGGGGATCAGGTGGTACAGGGTCTATCCAGCTCATTCCAAGCTTGGCGGAGAGGAGTGATCTGATCTTACATTTTCAAAGGCTCATTCTTGCTGTTGCATTAAGAATTAACTGTAGGGGACAAGGGTAGACACAGGGAGTTTATTTATGAGACTACTGCAATAATCCAGTCATAAAATTGTCATGGCTGGACTAAGATGGAAAAAGTGTTGGTAAGAACTGGTTGGGGCTCTTGATATATTTTGAAGACAAAAGCCAAAGGATTTCCTGTATAAAATACAAGGTATGAGATACAGAGAGGAATCAAGAATGACCCACAAGATTTGGCCTAACTAGAAAGACAGGGGAATCAAGGACTAGAGGGTAAAGCAGATTAGGAGTTCAGTTTGATCCTGACTTTGAGATGTTACTTTATAAGTAGACAGTGAAGAAGCATACCCTGAGCTAGAACAGATTTTGGAGTAATCAACATATAGAAAAGATTTAAAACCATAAGACTAGACAAGATCAGCAAGGAATTGGATGTATGGAAAAAATAACTAAGGATTCAGAGTTGAGATGCCCCAAAACAGATTTTTTGAAAAAAGAGGTATCACCAGCAAAATAGACTGAAAAGGAGTGATCAGTTTACAAAAAAAAAAAAAAAAGATAATGCTAAAGGCCTCTTGAGGAAAGTGTCAAGGAGGAGGGCATCATTAACTTGTGTCAAATGTTGCCAGTAGATCAAGCAAAATGAGAACCAAAAGTTAACCAACAGATTTAACAGCACAGAAATTATCTTTACCCGTAACAAAGGTCATCATTTGCAAAATGGGGAGGCAAAAGCCTGAGTGGAGTGGGTTAGGAGAACACCGAAGGTAGGAAATCAAAGCCTGCAAATATAGAAACCTTTTCTGAGAAGCTTACTATGAAAAGGAGCAAAAAAATCAGCTATAGCTGGTAGAGGAGTGGGTCAAGAAAAGTTTAATATGGAAGTCACCATGGCAGGTTGCCCAATAATGTAAAGAATGAAAACTTGATATAAGAGAAAGGAGGGAATTAGCGGTTCAGCATCCTTCAGTTTGCAAGAGAGGCTGAGATGCACAAGTGAAGAAAGTAGCGTGGATAGATAATGTATAGTTATGTAGAGGAACACAGCCTATGTTCATGTGTGCTGTTGGCATATGACTACATACGATGGTGGGAATTTTTTTTTTAATGTTTTATTTATTTCTAGGAGAGAGAGAGAGAGACAGCGTGAGCAGGGGAGGGTCAGAGAGAGAGGGAGTCACAGACTGAAACAGGCTCCAGGCTCCGAGCTGGCAGTCAGCACAGAGCCCGACGCGGGGCTCGAACCCATGAACCGCGAGATCATGACCTAAGCGCAAGTCGGACGCTCAACCGACTAAGCCACCCAGGCGCCCCGGGAATTTTTTTAAGTCATCTTCTGACTGCCCCCATTTTCTCAGTGAAGTAGGATGCAAAATCACAAGCTGACAGAAAGATAGGATAGAATGTACTGATGCTTGTTTAGAGAGAAGGTGTGAAATAGTCATCCAAGAAGAGTCAATGAAATGATAATCTGGCAGTATTGAGGGCCACTTGATTTTTGAGATCATAAATGTAAAAGTGAAACTAATAAATAGTTTTGTGTGCTTTGTTCATGTGTAGGTGCAGGCCGAGAGCAGAGGAGTTGGATTGATCAGGAATTTGTTTTCAGCTAGGTAAGTACTAAGAAATAGGAAACGTATATTTTCAAGGGTGTGATTAGAGCAATTCTCCATGGAATTTAGACTGGATGAACCAGAGAATGAGGACACCAAAGGAAGCCATCGATGGGTAGGACTGAAGGCATTGGTGCCTCAAAATTTGTTTCAGTGGAAATACCAGAGAGAATGAGCCAGGAATAGAGGAAGAAAATAGAGGATAGAATACATGAATTTGATATGATAGAAGGACTGCATTTACTGGTTACAAAAATATCTAAGATATACCTATGAAATATATATACTTTTTTTAATGTTTATTTATTTTGAGATAGAGAGAGACAGAGCATAGGCGGGAGAGGGTCAGAGAGAGAGGGAGGCACAGAATCCAAAGCAGGCTCCAGGCTCAGAGCTGTCAGCACAGAGCCTGATGCAGGCAGGATTCATTCAACCTCACAGACTGTGAGATCATGACCTGAGCCGATGCTGGACAGACACTTAACTGACTGAGCCACCCGGGCACCCCAAATATATATTGTTTTTTAAGGTAGGTTGAGGTAGAATAGGAAACAAGATCACTGGAGGAAAGTAAAACGACACAGCATTGTTGGGATCATTTATGTGTACTCTTATAGGTCTCTGCCTAGTCACATATTTTTCATTCCTCCCGAATTGCTGCATTTTTAGGGGGCACATGGATGGCTCAGTCAGTTAAGTGTCCAACTTCAGCTCAGGTCACAATCTTACGCTCCTGATTTCGAGCCCTGAGCTGGGCTCTCTGCTGACAGCTCGGAGCCTGGAGCCGGCTTCCAATTCTGTTCCCCTCTCTCTCTCTCTGCCCACTCCCCGCTTGCACTCTGTCAAAAATAAAAAACGTTCAAAAAATTAAAAACTATAGTTTTAGTATCTATGTATGCCTTTCATTTAGCCTACTTTAAGCATTATAGAAATTGAATCACTCTATACAAGCATTTTTCTGTGACTTGCTTCTTTCATTCAATATCAAAATTGAAAGAAATACCCATATTGCATCCATGTAGCTGTAGTTTATTCACTTTGATTTTGTATAGTATTTTATTTTAGAAGTATGCAACCCAGGGTGCCTGGGTGGCTCCGTTACTTAAGTGTCTGGCTCTTGACATCAGCTCAGGTCATGATCTCACAGTTCATGGGTTCAAGCCCCATATCGGGTTCTGTGCTGGCAATGTGGAATCTGCTTGGGATTCCCTCTGCCCTCTCTCTCTGCCCCTGCCCCACTCACATGCTCTTCCTCTCTCTTAAAATCAATAAACAAACTTAAATATATATATATATATATGCAACTATTAACATTTTTTGTGAACAATTTGGTTGTGTTAAAGCCCCATGTCAGGCTCCGTGCTGACAGCTCAGAGCCTGGAGTCTGCTACTGCTTCTGTCTCCCTCTCTCTCTGCCCCTCCCCCCACTCATGCTTGCTCACTCTCTCTCTCTCTCTTTCTCTGTCTCTCAAAAGTAAATAAACATAAACAATTATATTTAAAAAAAGAAAAAATACAACTAGGCAAACATAAATATGCTTTAAGCAAACACAGTTGTTCCTAGATGTACCCAAAACACAGTAGCATATTTGTATAAATTTCACTCAAATCACAACTGACTATAATTTGAAGTCAGGAGCATGATCATAATTCTTGTCCATTTTTCAGAATTCATACACTTGCTTGTAGACATGATAACAAAAGGAAGAAGGTCAAAACTAGAAATGATGCTGATGGTTATGTCGATTCCCCATTCTTTCAGTTAACATTCCACGAAAACCCACAATGAGTCAGGACCCGCACTAGGCACCACCACCACCACCACCACCGAAAAGAATATACACAAATCACAAGAGCAAGCCTTTGTTTAACACTCCCATTCAGTGAAACCACATTCTCCGTGGCATACAGGACACCTCCCACTCTTTTAGCCACCGCTTAGCAAAGCATGCGTTTAAATGTGGTAACATTTTCTGGCTGATCCAATCCATAAACAGCAACAGAAGAAAACACTAAGCATACACTATTAAGCATAAATGAACTCTAATGCACTTCGCCTATATGCTTAATGTATATTTGTTATAAGAGTTATCTCAGTTTCTTGGGAACTGTGCTCTTGGGAGGTTCCAAGCTTGCAGAAGCTTATTTTCGATGCTGGAAATGCAAAGATGTTCTGCAGAAAACAACTGGTGTTCTCTAGCTGGCGCTGAATCGCAGCTGCACTGGCTGTGCGTGCTATGGCCGCTGCCAATGAAGGCAGTTGTATGCAGAGCACTGCTGGGCTGTCAGCAGCAGCGACCGAAAGGCTTGGTGCAGGACTGTGAGGATGTCTCAGATGCAGGCAGATGTGGGGAGGACAAAGTGACCACACCGAGCCAGGCAAAGAACCAAGGCACAAGGTAAGTATATGTAAAATAATGGTAGAGATAAAGAGATTTTCAAAATGGTAAAGTAATTCTTGGTGGGCAGCATTAAAGCCTCTGAAGATTTTTTAACACTTTATGAATTCTCCTTCTCAATCCAGTTAGTAGCTTCCATCTCTCTCTCTGTCTCTGTCTCTCTCTTTCTCGCTCTCTCCCTCTGTGTGTGTGTCTATATCTTCCTCTCTCTCTTTCTCTCTGATACACACTTGAACATACCTCCTGAAGGACATATAAACAGTTGTTGATATGTCATATGTCTATTCAAGCTTTCTGCTTATAATTCCCATCTCTTTTACTAGTGATATCCCCTGGAATGAGCCAGAACCTCTCAGACTATTCCCTCTACGTTTAGACTCTTTAAAGGAAAATACCATTTTGAACTATTAAAAGTTTGCATTATGCATAACAGATCAGACAAATGCCAGAAGACAAAACACAACGAAGAAAAGAATCCTTCAAAAAACTCCATTCAGCTCTACTTACCTAGTCTTACCTAAAGAAAATGTATAAGGCTGAACATTGAAAAAGAACTTCTGTACATAAACTAAACTATTGCTTCTGCCTTAGGCTTTACAGTCTACTGATTATGGCATACGTTTTGCCCCATGAAGTCTGTGCACAGAACTCTGCGTTAGGAGTCTCTTCCTTGTCATCTTGGTGAATGGGGACCCTCTAGATTTGCTCTAGAACTAGCTCTCTCTTAGTTTCACAGATTCTTTTCTGTATCCAGGATTCTTTCTCTTATCCTTTGGATCAATATCTTTTTAAGTATGCAGAATGAGAGGGGGTAAGAAATTCATCTTTTATTAATAGCTAAGAGGCATGATCCAGTTTACTATCCTTTCAATATTTAAGAAAAAAATCTTAATAGTTATTATTTTCTTGTCCGAAAGGAACAGATGAAATGAAAATTAGACATGTATGTGTGAAACAAAGAGTTGATCTTTTGAATGATGCATTACTGATTCCAACTGGCTTTGCTTTTCAGATAGAGGATGAGTTACATCATTTTATTTTCAGGAGGTTGTAACTTATTCTTAGTTTTAAAAAGTAAAAAGAATATTGCAATCCTTTATTGTGAATCTTCACTAGAGCACACATTCTCCCAGAGTGGGGGCCATATCATTACATCTGAGTATACTCTATGATGCTATGCACATGGTAAAAAGCTAATACATGTTTAGTGAATGAATGAATAAAGCATTGTATCTAAAGGACAGATTTGAATAAATAAGTAGACAAATGCATTTCATAGAAGGTTTGCAAAGTACACATAAATGACTAATGAAATAGGACATGCACATTCCTAGGAAAGAAACATCCAAGTTTACATTCAGGGGTTGTATATTTCATATTTAATAGTGTAGTTATAAATCAAATAACTGGAAAAAATTATAATAATGACATTTCTCCACATATCTGTGTTATTTCCTTTATTAATTTATTTATACACACCTTGTCCTGTTCCACAGCAAGTTTTAGTACGGGAACTTACAAATCAAAGGATAAGATATATGCATAGAAATGCATACCTTTCATGCTGCACAGTTGCTAAAAGTGGATTCACGTTTTAACTGACTATGCCGTAAGACTCACGAGTGAAAGGAGCTGTTTCATCACTAAGCTATAGTGCATTTACAAACCATTTCCCACCTATAGCAATTACTTTTACAACCAGTTTTTTATAAAATTTGCTACTAATGATTCTTACATGATACAGTATGATCGGAACAGCTGAAAACATAAGTACACATAAAATGTTTACAGTACTTAGGTATAGCGTAATGAAGACTTCTAGCTGCTGCCTTCTTATAAATCAGTGTTTGCAAGCCCCTTGTTAATTCCACACTCTACTGACCATGCCGGTGTTGAAGGGATATGTGGAAATGGGAATACTTACCCATCACTGTTGGGAATGTAAACTGGTACAAGCACATTCGAGATCAGTTCTCCAATGATCTCCAGTGATACTTAGTAATTTCTTAATATTTACTAGTACTTAGTAAATTCTGCAGTGATACTTAGTAAAAGTCAGGATCTTTATAGTCCATAAGCCAGCATTTTCATTTCTAGATATACACCACCTTCAAAAGACTGCTACACATGTGCATAAAAACCATACTGCCTTATATACTGGAAACAGTCTAAATTACCACCGAGAGGACAATATCCATAAAATGTAATAACAGGTAGTGGCTAAAAACAAATGTAAAGGTATGTATTATAATGTATTTTATTTTTCTTTAAATTTTTAATGTTTATTTGTTTTTTGAAAGAGAGACAGAGACAGAGCATGAGCAGGGAAGGGGCAGAGAGAGAGGGAGACAGAATCCAAGCAGGCTCCAGGCTCTGAGCTGTCTGCACCAACCCTACATGGGGCTCGAACCCACAAACCGTGAGATCATGACCTGAGCCAAAGTTGGATTTTGAACCAACCGAGCCAGGTGCCCCGCATTATAATGGATTTTAGAAGACATAGTTTCAACTGAATAAAACGTGCTTTGCAATTATACCTCAATATAAATAAAGGGAAACAAATAATTCCTTCTCATTCCACATAGGTATGTATATATTCAATTATATACATACATATGTATATATTTATATATGTATATATTTAACTTTTTAGAACCTATAATTTTATAATACAATGAAAATAATCATGAAATATTCTTAGAGTTAACTATTCCCTTCCTTGGTCCTTGGTCCTGCCTCAGGCCTGTAGGCTTACATCTTTTTCCATCCCCATCCTTTCCCCAAAGGAGGCTGTTTGAAGCATAATGCAGTTTTTGTCATAACAGGGAGCTTATCAGTCACTCTGTGAATTTAAATGATGTGCAGTTTCTCCCTTCATACTGAGGGAGACTCTCTTGGTGAGCCTTTTCAGACATGAAAATTTGAGTCAAGTATCTAACCATGAAGTAATTAAATAATGGGGAAAGTTCTAAACAATGATGTAATGTTGACTAAACAGCTCTTCAGAACAGCTGCAATATGTCCTGCAGAAAGGCCATGGGTGGTGGGGGTGATTGCACTGAAATAATGATGCAATTTTTTCTATTTCCTTTTGACTAAAGCTGAAGTTGAGGGTGACCAGAGGCCCTGCTTTTAGAAGGGACAAGGACAGGCAAGGCAGAACACCCCCATGAAATGAGCAACGCCCAGGGAGCGGAGCAGCAGGGCAAGGCTCAAGAGAGGGCAGTTTCCTGCGAAGGGGCAGACCCGTTGTCTTGTTTGTTTTCTGACAATTCATTTTTAAGTCTCCTTTTTAGCACTGCTTTCCCCGGGTTTACATCTGTTAGACACTCCCACCTAGTATTGGCTCTACTTTGTGGAATCAAGCCAGACAATGGGAAAACTACAGCCTGATGGCAAAGGGAAGCTGGTATTGACGCTGCTTGAAACAGTCCAGGGCTTCAAAGCACAAAGCTGAGAGGTCAGGGTGAGCGGTCTCAGCACTGAGCCAAAGAGCAGGGCAGTCCTGCTTCTGCGCAGACAGCAAGTGTGAGAAGACGGGGATTGAGGGCACCAAGCAGGTGGAGTTGAATGACCACAGCAACCACAGTGGGAGAGGAGGTGAGGCCCTGTCTGCACGAGCACTTGGTAACAGAACACTTCAGTATCCGAGAGGTCCATCACAAGGGTTTGTGACCCTTTTTTAGAGAAAGGCTGGGAAACAGAAAGGAATGGAGAGAAGGGGAAACCTCAGGCTGGTATCTACTGGGCCTTTGAGAAGTAAAAGCAGTATCAGAGCCGTCTTTGGCAGGACAGAGAGAGAAAGCATAAAGAAAGAAATGGGCACTCCCTGTACCACACCAAGTTAGGCGGCCTGAAAGTTCTCCCTTGCAGGTTAAATATTGTAAGACTCCCTCAGTCAGTCGTATGACCATATCCAAATACACGGATGGTTGGCCTTATACAGGCCAAAATATGCATTTAATTGGCTTAGATTTTTATCTCAAAATTAGTGCTCTGTAGCAAGTCAAAATTAACTAGTCAATTATGACCATAATTTAAACTACCAGATTTGCTAGTATTAATAACAACTTAGTTTCTTTGGAATACAGTTTTTTTCAACTGCCAAGGGCAAACAGTAAGAAATATAGGAAACATATAATTTAATTAACATACTAATCATCTTTATTCACTTTTTCAGCAAAATTACAAGTCAGAGAACGGTAGCTCTTCAACCCCAAATACTTCAAAACAACAACAATAAAAAGAAAAATCTCTGCCCAATAAGAAGAACATAAACTTTTGGCTATCAACAACCTGTGGGAATGACTTTATAATTTCTCATTAAAAGCTATCTTTTATCAGGCCACTTAACTATTTTTAAAAGTAGACAGTGTTATTTATAACCCAGTATATCTTGCAAGTTCAACCTTAGCAATTCATGCCATCCACGGCAATTGACTTGAGGAGCAAAATCTCCATGGTCACCTGCATTTAGAAAGATGAGCTGTCTATTCAAGGTTACGGGGTTTTCTTTTTCCCCTCAGTATGCAATACAGTTAAATATCACCAGTGTTTCCATTAACTTTGAGAAGTTATTGAAGGCTTGTATTTTCAAATGTGTCTGATTCATCAGATTCAATTAAATAGGAAAATACAGGGGCGCCTGGGTGGCTTAGTCGTCTAAGTGGCCGACTTCGGCTCAGGTCACAATCTCCAGTGAGTTCGAGCCCCGTAGGGATCTGTGCTGATGGCTTGGAGCCTGAGCCTGCTTAGAATTCTGTGTCTCCTTCTCTCTCTGCCTCTCCCCTGCTGACGGTCTGTCTCTTTGTCTTTCAAAAATAAATAAATGTTTAAAAAAATGAAAATGAAAATACAGATTTATTTATTACATAAATAGTTAGGGATAATCTACTTCCTGCTTATTTGCTTTTGGGGGAGAGAACATGAAAAAAATCCCAAGAGAAAAATAATACTGAAGTTCAAACATTTTCAAAATATAAAATATTATATTTAGAACTATTAGGAACTTACAAAGGATAGAAGAATGTATCATAAAAAAAGAAAAATGTGTCATAGACTCTGGCACAGAAGTTTTCTAGGAAAATAAAAATTTCTTTTATTTCTTAAAAATAAGACTCTTAAAATGAATCTTCCTTCCTGGTTTTTATTATTTTTAAATTGTTCCTTCAGCCACCAAGAGATGGTTTCTGAGTAGTGCTTACCTTTGGTGATAGCTTTGTCTCCCCCTGTTGTCCAAAGTGATACATCACTCTGGAAACAAGACGCTCACTTCCTCTGTTATTTGTAAGCTGACATGAAGTAGACAGACACCTTCTGAAGTTTTATGCATGCTGTGTTTTTTCTTCTTGCTGCAATAAGAAAAGCCTTTCTTTTAACCTGGCTGCCTTTGAAGAAGTGACTCAGACATCCTCATGGCCTGTAAAGGTAAGAGTAAATAGAGCCAGCTAATAAATTTTTCCTTATTTATGACTAAAAATATGCAGTTGTAGGGATGTTATAATCAGTGAGATTGATACTTTAAAACCTGTCACTTATCACTTTTGACCACTGGAATTTTTAACTTCAAGGAGCTTGTTCCATTAAAAAACAAACAAACAAACAAAAAAACCCACTACCTGATTGAATGCAAAAGTTAAGATACAAACAATGTTTTAGTTATCATGAATATAAACATAATGAATTAATAAGAAAAGCTGCATAGCAGAATTTAGAAGGGCAATATTTAATGCCAAACACAAGGACAGGCTGATATTCCAAGTTTAAAGGGATTTGGAGAAAACTTTTCACAGATAAGTTAAAAAGTGTTACAGTTCAATATTTTTAAACATCCTATTTGTTGTTTAAGATGTGTGATAAACTCATTTATTATAAAGAATTCAATATGTGTTATTGGTAAATTCTAATAAATGTACTGGACTAATAGTAAATATTTCTGAGCAACAATCTTTCAAAAGTTCTTTGACAGTAAATTATATATAAAAAAACAAACAGAAAATAAATAATTTAAATAAGCAGATTAATTAGGGATTTTGTAGGAGGAGCTGGGAATTTTCTCAAGTCCCTACAAGTACATAAATATCATTAGTGCTGTTTAAATAACTTCTCAAAAGACAAGAGATATGGATTTTTTTTAAGTAATGAGTTTTAACCTCACTAAAACCACTTGTGAAATTATATAAATTGAAATTATAATGTGTTTTCATTTCATTATCAGAACAAACCATTAAACTCTAGCCTATAATAAAAATTTTTAGCATGAAGCATGATGATTAGTATAATTGGATGACACCTTTTGACCTAATCATAAACAGGATAAGAGAGTCCACCAATTTAAAATATCCTAAATTAAATTAGTGAAGTATTCAAAGAAGCACATATGCTTATATACACTTTTGGATGCTATTTAATATGGAACAGAGGAGGTAATCTTTTCATTTTTCTTCAACATTTAAAGTATACCAGTCCCTGAGTATCACAGAGAAAGCTCAAACCAACTGTAAAATATAGACATGAAACAACAAAATCATGAATTTTAATATATTGTGTGTCTCATTTTTATACTTGAAGATGAACTAAAAAAATCTTGACAAGTCTTTTCTTTCATTGAAGACTGACACTAACAGTTAATCCAAAACACTTCATCACTTTATACGAGTTACAGCAACAACAGTAGTCTGTAAGGTAAAGAGTTGCAGAGTATGTGAAATATTTATAAGCTAGTTATACATTTTTAAAAGAGTAGATAGAAATTCAAAGCCAGATAGAAATTCAAAGGAGTTCCATCTTTATCTGGTGGTCTGAGTCTTTGAAGAAACTTGTGACTGGAAAGCAATAGTAAGATCAAAATATGATTAATCTACAAAAAAAGCAGTGATGTTCAGTAATGATAAAGACTCACCACTAAACTTAGAGGCAAAACTTTAGATGGAAAACCAATACTCCTGCAACCTACTCCAAATAGCACATGAAGTGGGCAAAACATCTGTTAGAGACTCTATTCTATTTAAAAGAAATGAAAATGAAGCTTCCTTTTGAATCAGAAATCTAGTTTGAGGGGGCAAGTCAGATTATCATCATTACTTAAAACTTTTGGTAGACAGGGGCGCCTAGGTGGCTCAGTCTGTTATGTGTCTGACTTCGGCTCAGGTCATGATCCTGGTTTTTATTTGTTTGTTTGTTTTTGTTTGTGAGTTTGAGTCCCACATTGGGCTCTGTGCTGACATTTTGGAGCCTGGAGCCTTCTTTGGATTCTGGATCTCCTTCTCTCTCTACTCCTCCCCTGCTCTCACTCGGTCTCTCTCTCCCTCAAAATAAACACTGAAAAAAAAAAAAAGACCATTTTGGTAGACAGTTTTCTTCAATTATGTTGCAGGACATTATGTATAATATCATGGATGTACTCTGGCCGATGAACTGTATGGGCAATTATTATTTTCCAAGGGAATTCAGGGTAATTGTATAGTTCACACATTTTGTGGGCAGTTCAATCAGCACCTCTAAACCAAAGGACAGTCTGAATACTAGATGCCATTAGCACTGAAGAAATATTTGTGTGGTCAGGAGTCCCGTGGTCTAGTATAAATAAACACAATTTAAGAAAAATTTTGTCCCAAATTTTTAAGTTTGAGAAAAACAAGAGTTTCTAGGATAATCTAAACTGAACAGGAGATATCTCTAAGAGCTGCTCCAATATGAACTGAAATCCCAGAAAAGGAAGCACGTGATGTCACAGCAGTGATCCCAAATGAGACTCCACTCAGACTTTGGATGTGATCTTGCCCTGGGCTCCAAATACACTACTGTTTCTGGACCTGTTATGAGATCTAAGGACCCAAAGACCTTGGTACAGCCAAGGTCTGTGTACAGCCACACACAAGAAACTCAATCAATAGTCTGCATTTCATCACAGCAAACATAGCTTACAAGATAAAATGGGAGTAATTTGCTAATCTTTCTAACAATAAAATTGATGAGAGAGAATCTTATAATCTTCTGCGAGCTATTATTAGAAATTGATCCCTTGGTGGTGCCTGGGTGGCTCAATCGGTTAAATGTCCAATTTTGGCTTAGGTCAGGGTCTCACAGCTTGTTAAGTTGGAACCCCACATCAGGCTTTGTGCTGACAACATGGAGCCTGCCTCAGATCCTGTTTCCTTCTCTCTCTCTGCCCCACCCCCAGCTCGCTTTCTCTCTCTCTCTCTCAAAGGTTGAGAGAGTAATGTTTAAGTAAACACTACAAACATTTAAAAAATTGATCCCTATATATGCTTTTTTTAATAGAAGGATAACATGTGTAAAGTGCATAAAGAGCACAAAACTTAAGTACATTATTTTTTTAAGTGGGCTCGCCCCACATAGGGCTTAAACTCCTGACTGTAAGATCAAGATCTGAGCTGAGATCCAGAGTCAGAAACTCAACCGAATGAACCACCCAAGTGCCTCAGGTTTATTTTTTAAACAAAGAGCATTTGCAACCACCAACAAAATTAAGATATAGAACATTTTTGGCACTTCAAAAAGTTCCCTTTCTGGCCATAGTCCTACACCTCCACATTCAGGATGAACTTCTGTCTGCAATTTTATCATTATAAACTAGTTTTCCCTACATCACAGTTTTGCCTCTCTTTTTCTTTGGAAACTGGAAACAGTTTATATCAATGTTCAAAGGATCATTCATTGGATGCCCATGTTCCTTCACCATGTTCCTTCTCCAAGAACTCATTCACGCTATGCTTGAATTCTCTTAATAGTGGAGAACTTACTATCTCCAAAGGAAACAGTCCTTTCTTCCCATTTATTTTTTAGAGATTTAAAGAATTCTAAAAACTACACCCCCACATACATACAACTTACCCAGATTTAGTATCAGTGCTGAAGGAAGGCCATTCTAATCTACTGAGAATTATATAGATGTCACTGCAACTGTAATATATGTTCAGTGAGGGTACTTTTCCAAATCTGTGTGCGGCTGTTTTAAATTTCTTCCTTAGAGTAGACCAGAATAATTTTCCTTGTCCTTCCCATTCATATGTCCTTAGAATAGTGTCAATAATTTGTTTTCATAATGGCCCCTTAATATTTGAAAATAACTATCATGAATCTTGATGCATACCTATGCTCAAACTAAGACAGCATAGTGTTGTCAGACTAAATGAATGCAGATGTGAGAACTCCAATAATTTATGGATTAATAAACATGAAGAGTAAAATCTCTGATAGTCTTTCGGAAAAGAAAATGGTATTCAATTAGGTAGTAATCCAAATGGCAGTCATGTGAAAAGAAAAAGGAAAAATAATAGAAGGCTGTAATTTATATTTTTTAAAAAGAAGACTTTTTCAAGTATTATTAGGGCTTATACATAATACTACACAGGCTCCCAACTAATGCAGCAAATATCTAAATGTTAAGCTAACAGATAAGTGAAATAGTAACATTTTTGCCTGGTAATAATAGAGAAACCAGGCAATTCTCTAAAAGAAATCAAAGCCAAACATTACAGAATTCTGCAATTATTTTATCTTTTGT
This sequence comes from Hyaena hyaena, assembly GCF_003009895.1. Taxonomy (NCBI): domain Eukaryota; kingdom Metazoa; phylum Chordata; class Mammalia; order Carnivora; family Hyaenidae; genus Hyaena; species Hyaena hyaena. Next base: position 22,779 of record NW_024081268.1, read on the forward strand.
ATCACTGAGTAAGCTACAAAGGGATTCACACTGTCAAAAATTTTGGGGTGCTTTATTTCAAAGTACTGAGAAATCAAAGCTTCATTAGATATTATATTACTCTTAAGCTTATAAATTAGTTTTGAGTATTCTCATAGCATATAGAATTAAACCACTAGTTCTCAAAGTATATAGTCAGAGAGGCAGTATTAGCTCACCTGGAAACTTAATAGAAATGGAAATTCTCAAGCCTCACCTCCAACCCCAACTCCTGAATGGGGCTCCGGAATTTGTGTTTGAACAAGCCCTCCAGGTGCTTCTGGTATAGCTGAAAAAATAAGCACCTGAATCAAACCTAGCTATAGCAGTAGGATTGATTAAAAGTGATAAAATAGCCTCAGCAATTACAAGGTACCCTCATAATATTTGGGGAAGTGAGACTATGCCTGGAAACTTATGATTCAAAACTTGTGTCTAAGGTTATCCTTTTAGGAGTAGAGAATATCTAGTCCCTTTTACCATTTCACTTTGGGGTTTATAATTTTCCAGCTCTTTGAACAGAAGTTTAACTTGCCTTCCAAAAAAATATCTTTGGAAACCATTTATTTTGCCCAAATTATCCAACATTTTTCTCACAACCACTACTAGCAGCCTTCCGCATTCCTTTTCCTCTGGTTTAAGGGGTAACCGTAATGGTAACAGTAAATAGGGAAAATGCAGGAAAGGGTAGTAGAGAGAGGAGACAGGAGATCATTGGTCCTCTGAATTCAGAAGTCACAGATATCATGAGAAACATAAGTGAAACGGCCTACATTTAAATATGGGCTGAGATTTTCATTCTCTTGCAGATGCACAGAACCAAAGAAGTAGAGGTCTGCCTGGCTTTCTTCCTGGAGCTCCAGACCCTGAACGCAGCTTTCACCTCTCACTTCCCAGTCCAGAAAACCAAGTGTGGCAGCCAGCTCTCTCTCCGCCAGGCAGCCTCCCTCCTGGGCTAGAATATTTAAGCCAGGTGTTTTTTATCTCTCTATTTCTACACGTTTGCCCCTTAAAATGAACACGAACCTGGTTTCTTGCTTTTCAACTGATGAGGTTTTGGGATGATGACGGGTTTAAAGCTGACAGCCAAGAAAGAATTCTTGAAGATGGCTTTGGTGCAAAAAGGGGATTTTATTAAAGCACAGGAACAGGACTGGTGGGCAGAAAGAGCTGCCCTGGGGCTATGACGGGTAACTAATTACATACCTTCAAGTTGGGAGGGCGTTAGGGATAGAGTAAGTCACTAAGGAATTTTGGAAGCAAGGTTTCCAGGACCTTGAGGAGCCAGCTGCTATTAGGAAAACACCTTTTATTACAGTTTAGTAAAACCTCAGTCATGATACCCTTCAGGTGTGTATCAGGGAGCCATAACCTTGGAGTATGATTGCCGCATATATGTATCTTGGGGAAGCTGAGAAAAAGGTAGTTTCCAAAGGAATTTTTATATGTTAAAGTAGACTGACAAGATCCTGGGGGGTCAGGATAATGTTAAATCAAGATTCCCTTTTGCCCCCAGCGAAGTGTCATCATTAAAGCAGCTGAGTTCCTACAGGGAGTTCACTCTGCTAGTTTTAAGGACTACTCAGTGGGCCATAGGCGGTAAGGGAATTTAATTTTTCATTTGCCTTAGTTTCCCACATCACCATGGCAAGCATTTAAACCCCTTCCCTTTGTTCTTGGGTAGCCAGGAGTGTCAGAGGAATATCACACATATTCCACATGGGGGTGGGGATGCTAGCTTGTACTTTGCCCTCAGTTTGCATTATGCCCCCTCATCATCAACCAAGGTTGAAGGACTTCAACAAATAATTTATTGAAGTGAGAAAAGCATAAATCATGAAGTTATGGGAAAACATTTATTTCTATTATTTGGAAAGAAATTCATTCTCTTTTATTTCCGCTTCTATTTTTCTTATTTGGCATAGTGATGACACTAAACATTTTTGATGGAGCCATTTAACACATTTATCCTCCTTCTGCTCTTTGCTCAAGGTAGAAACAAATGTACCCTCAAGGAATTGTCTAACATGTCTCGTCACCTACAGCTATTTAATTAAAGAATATTTATTGAGTACTTGCCGCAATCAAAACATATAAAAAGTATAAAACCTAGTCCCCCTCACTCAAACGCTCTGTAACTTAATTGGCATGCAAAAAGTGTTGACAAAAAGTGCTAGGCAATGTACTTAAGCCAAATAAACACACAGTTGTAATGTGTACAGGTGCATAGAGCAGAGAAAGGTTGTTAAGGATCTAAGTACTCAAGAGAGACCTCCGTAATTATCTGAGAATTCAGTGTCCTCAACTGAATCTCAAAAGATGACTATAAATCCAAGGAACGGAAGTCACCACCAAGTTAACATCATTGTCTCTAGTACTGTTGCATCTTCAGGTCGATTTGCTTAAAAGATCATATTACTATTAGATTTTGGACTATTAGTCATTGGATGGTAAGCAGTGATTAAAGCCCTATAATAAATCAATCAAAAAATACCATCATCTGAACTATGTGGCACACAAAGAACAATTATATTTTTATATATTAGTGTTGCTTTCGTATCTTATCCTATGAAAGAACAGAAATACACTGATATTGAGATGTCAGCACATCTGCTGCAATTTTCAGCTTGTTTGGCATTCTTTCAAACTATAAAGTCTATCTCCTTTATCAAAATCAAATCTCTGTGTTAATTCCCTTAAGGTACAAGAGATTCCTGTTATGCCTGATAGGGTTTAAGCTGCATGCAGCATATGTTCCTGGGAAAATGTTTATAATTGCAGATGCCTTCTCCAGAAACCCACTGGCAGACAAATGTACTACAGAGACTGGAGAGCTCAGGGAGATATGTAAAAAAGCTGGAAAAGCTAACCTACCATCTTCCATCTGCAGAAAGGATCTGTAATAGCTGACTAGAGTTGATTAACTGCTGCAAGCTGTTTGGGAATGTTGTCAGACAAGGTTTTGCCAAGTATAAAAGTGATATAGCAGTGCCAGAGGGCTGAGGTTTGATGATCACATATGGTCATCACATATTCTTCTTCCATCCATGAATGATGACACACCCGGAGCCAGATGCTTGACATGAATACATTTTTTTTTTTACATTCCATAAATAGAGATGTGAACCCAGTGGCTTCAGTTCTAAAATGAAGTCAATTTTCCATACCTATACCTCTGGTGATCTATTTCAGAAAACAAAAAGATGCCACAAACTGGTGAATATTTTACTTCAAAGGGAAAGATAAGTCATTCACTTTGTACTAAAAGAACACTTACTCGCTTTAAAGCAGTGTACTTAAACAGGGTAAATGACCATTTTAAACGTTTTGTACCACAAGTCTGGAAGAGTTATACACATAAAATGAATTTTTATGTGTTAAATTCTTTCTAAAACTATAAGAATTAAATAAAATCATGAACATTTGGAAATAGTAAATTCTTCAGTAAACAGGAAAATACACAAAATCCTTCTAAATTAAAAAAAACACAGTAAAAATTTAAAAACACATCAATTCTCCTTTAATCAAGCCTGTCCCATGACTAATGGAAATAAGATTTTCATTAACAATTTGAAAATAAATTTTCAGATATGTATATAAATATATGAATGCATATACACACATGTACACGTGTATACATAGATGTGTATGCACTATGTAGATATATATGTATGGATATGTGCATACATTTATGTTGTTCATTTAAACCTGAAAATAAACCGAATAGATTATCTCTCTGGATTACCACGTTCATGATAGGTAATATCATTTTATACTATTAGTGTCAAAACAAAGGATAATTATTATAATTTAGTCACCTATAGGTAAGAGTAGTGAATTAAGTCTACAAAGACACATGTATAGATCCTATTTATTCAGAAGTATATATACGAAATGGAATCACTGATACCTGTAAACCTGATAAAGTATACATAAGAATTTATTCTTAAGCTCTATGTCCAAGGCCGTTGTTAGATTTCCATCCTAGGGCTTTCATACTTGAGTGCTTCACTTGCCCTGACACCTGAATACATGATCCAATCTGTGTAAAGTTTCCAAGAATTCCTAGTCCATCAAATAATAGCAGAGAGTAGAAAGGGCTCATTTGGAGCATAGTTTATAAGTGGCCTACCACTACTTAAAAAAACAAAACAAAACTGCAGGAACAAAACAAAACCCTCAAATCCAGGAGTTTTGCCCAGAGACAGATCAAATCAAATGTTATTACAGAGGTTGGGGTCAGTGTAAGGGTAGAGAAAATCAGAAGGAGAGGTTCAGAAGTTCCACAGTATCACTTAAGAATTGTTTATCCCAGTTCCTAAGATTTGTTTAGTGATGCCAGTACAACAACAGAGTAGAAATCATGTCAAAATTGGTAGAAGTACAATGTAGGTTCAAGTCCCATCCCAGCCATTTACAAGCTCTGTGATCCTGGGCAAACTGCTTAATCTCTCTGAGATTGTTTTGTCATGGGTTAAATAAAACGATGCCTATGTCTCTAAGTTTTTGTAAGGATTACATCAAATACTATGTCAAAATATCTACCACAAGGACTACCTCATGGTAGTCATTAAATAAACAACTGCTATTATTAGAAAGCAGAGAGGTAGAACTTACCTTTCCAGAATGGATCTCAGTTGATAGTCTCTAAATTTCAGGACTAAAACTTGATCCATGGCACCAACATTGAAGTTCCTAATTCAAACCTTAGTCTTGTCCCCAAAACTCTTTTCCGTCCCTAACTTACCACTAATGGATCCACCCCTAAATAATCACGGATATCCTTTGTGACCTTTCTCTCAACCCTCCATTTTTGTCAAAGAGAACAGAACTAACAGTAGTACACTATGAAAGACTGATTCTAATATTTAAAAATTTCCACAATTGTGAAAATAGGTTTTAGAATATCTTAAATCATAAACTGTTTATGGAAAATATTTTTTGTGAACCTTAAAAAAAGGCCCCATGCACTCTTTTACCAATAATAAAATATAAATAGAAAACATTTAGTTTTACCTGTACCTCCGGATATACAAGGAGAATGAAGGAAATGATGTAAAATCAACTTTTCCCGGGCTTGGAATGCCCAATCAATACCAGATATTACTAATGACTATTTCAGTTTTTAAGCATTACCAGTGAGTTTATTAATATGAAGGGAGAATAAAGTGAAGAAAGTTTAGAGGTGAAATAGAAAAGAAAGTGTCAGAAAAGTAAACTAGTATCCGGGTTCACTAGTTTACCTTAGTAAAAATTCATTCTAACAATATATTTTAATACTCCCTTTAAAAATTTGCACTGGATACTTTTCAATATAGTCATTTCTCAGCACTCTGTAGATACTTTATCTCTGTAAACGAACTTCATTTTAATTACATAAAGCAACTTTTATTATATCAGCTATTAGTGGCATCACTTATTCTGCTAAAATGGGTATTTTGTTGGCATCAGCAGGATTTCTGTTTTTTTGTTTTCTAATCCAAAGAAAGGCATGAGTGAGAATAATTTATAAAATAACCTCTTCTCAGCATTCACAAAGACATTTTATAGCTATGAGGAATGAGTTGAGAGTGAATGAGAAGTTAGGCAGGATGGAGAGGAAAGGTCTCCATTCAGGCATTCAGCTCACTGATGTTTTACATCATCTCCTTTAAAAAAATGAATTTTAAACCTTTTTAGGCATCATTATTTAGAGACTGTTTTAAAATCTTCTCTAAGTATTGTTTCCAAGAGTTACTCTTTTATCCCTTTATCACAGAAAGAACACAAAATTAACCATAGTTCTTATTCTTATCCTTGGCATTTCTGCCTTGGAATTTTCAGGGCTCTTGTAATTTTTTAAAAATTTTACTTGAATAAAAAATGAATCTTCTTTTTCATTATAAAATGTGAGCAGTTTTCAACCATTTTCCTGGTAGAGAACATGGAAATTAATGATGTCATGTGATGAGCAGATTAATAGTAATATCTCCAAGGGTTTTCAAAGTGTGATGTAATACTTTTTATTTCCTTTATGTCATTCTTTAACAGTTAGACCTGATAATTATACACCAGCAGGTGGAGCTTCTTGGAAGTAAGTATATTATATTCTATATGTATTAAAATCATTAAAAATATTTTAGGCTTCAGAAATTTTATTACATTTAAATATCTTATAAACAATACTGTTAAATGTTGAGGATAAAATTGGATCAAAAGCATCAGTAAGTCACGGTGCCTGGGTGGCTTAGTAGGTTAAGTGTCTGCCTTTATGATCTCATAATTCATGAGTTCGAGCCCCGTGTTGGACTCTGTGCTGACAGCTCAGCACGTGGAACCTGTTTTGGATTCTGTGTCTTCCTCTCTCTCTGCTCCTCCCCCTCTCTGTCTCTCAAAAATTAATAAGCATTAATTTTTTTAAAAAAAGATCAGTAGGTCTACTGTTTAAAATAAATATTTGAAGTGAACTGTCAGTCTGATATAGCTAAACCTATAAGCATGAACTCTCCAACAAATCTTTGGTAATATTATTATCAGGAATCTAACATTTTTATCTTAAAATAATAAAAGATGTTATCATTTCCATGCTTGGTAACAATTTATATTTTCTTAATAATTTCATAAATGGAAATCAAGGTTGAAACTAAGTGACAAAAACCTATTCTACTCTTGAAACTAATATTGCACTATATGTTAACTAGCTGGAATTTAAATAAAAACTTGAAACAAAAATGATAAATAACAAAAACCCATCGAACAAAATTTGATATTTTATCATTTGCCAGTGATTCATCAAATGGCATGTTATTTAATAGTACACAGATTTTCAAAGATCACTGACTGAATTCAAATTAACTACTTTTTGTCCTTAAATTTTCTTTATCTAAAATATGTCAAAATCATAATACACAGATAGCAAGATAACTCGCAGCTGTAGATATACTGCCAAATAGATTTTAAACAAAATCATTACTATGCTGCGAGTCATCCCAGTAAATTCCACAGCAGTGATAGAATTATTATTTGAGGATTCCATTCTTCACAGCCTTGCTTCGTTAGTTGAAAAGTGGAGCTACATATTCCCAATAAGTCATATATCTGGAATCAAAATTTAATCATCACACAGCTTTGCTCTCAATTTACTTTGATTTCCATAGCTAAGTTTAGAGCATGGAAGTAGAGTTGGGTGAAGAAGATACCACATACTTAATCATTAGCTACTGTATTTTCTTTTAATAACACTACCCCTTTTACTTATTTAAAGATATAATACTAGGCAATAGCATTGTTCTGGTGATTTTCTTTTTCTCTTCCCCTTAGTGATACTTGGCACTGAGACCTCCAACAAATATGAGATTAAAAACAGTTTGGGACAAAGAATTTACTTTGCAGTGGAGGAAAGCATCTGCTTCAATCGTACTTTCTGTTCTACGCTTCGAGCTTGCACTCTGAAGGTCATGGATAACTCAGGTCGGGAGGTGATTACAGTAAACAGACCGTTGAGGTGTAACAGCTGCTGGTGCCCTTTCTACCTGCAAGAGGTTAGTCACTGGCTCTGGGTGTACTTTTATTTTTCTACATTTGAAAATGTTGGCAATAATTTATTTAACAAATGGCATTCATTTGGGGCTATAAGGCAATTCATCTATTAGTTGCGCCTTAGGGTCCAAATAGCTTAAGGGCTGTGGTTCACAGCCCTTAGTTTTAGTACAGAATCTCACATTCGATTCATTCATTTATGACAAACTTCAAATTTTGGCAAAGACTATGTTATTGTTCTGAAGGGAATCATTTCCTTATTTTATTCTAATATATAATAGATTTTCATCATTATCTAATAGATCTATAACTTTCACTGACAAAATGCAGTTAAGTTGATATGGAGCCTTAACTTATTTTGATATCTTTGGTATCATAACATCTCTATGAGCTAGAAAAATAGGTTTTACTCTTCACATTTAGCAATGAAGGGAACTAGGGCTTAGAGAGCAGAGGTAACTTACCTACAATCACACATCCAGGAACTAAATCATGAATGGGGCTTGATCCAGGTTCCTTATTCAAGCCCAAGTACTCTACTTAGCACAATGAGAAATAAATGTTAATATAGGTTAATAGTTAATATAGGGAGTTAATTAGGGAAGTTTCTGGAATATATATTGAAGCTAATTCTCCAACTATTTATAGGCAATTACCTGGCTAAGTAATAAAATGGCTAGATACTCATAATGGTGTCCAAGAATTTCCATCCTCCTACTAAGGATATTTAAGATCTAATATCCTTTAAGATGGTATAGTCAGTATAATATATTCATTTGAATGTTTCTGATAATTGATGGTTTATTTCATAGTAGTCCAATATCACATATGTTAAAAATAAGATGTATTTGATATCCACTAAGAATTTTTTAAAATTTGGTCAAAATCAAGCCAATTATTTTAAACGTGATCCAGAACAAATGTATATAATTCTTTCTTTTCAGTTTTTTTTTTATTTTAAGTGTAATTGACATACAATGTTACATTAGCTTCAGGCATACAATTTCGTGATTTGACAGGTCAAATCTATATAATTCTAGGTACTTGAATCCACCTTTGTTGATCCAAGAGCACTGCAGACATACACATATGACTATGAACTTAATAAATTTAAAAAAAAAGACAAAAGGAAAACAGATTATAAGGAGTTGGTTTGATTTAAAAGCAAACAATTGTCACTATTTTTACCCACCTCTGGCTTATTTCACAACAGACTTGGTTTGACTATATAAACATGTTGAAATACAATATGATGAAAAATAAAGAAATTAAGGGAATGAAGGTAATGGGGTACAGTACTAAAGTAAAGCCTAAAACTGCAATTACAAGTCTATCACACTTTGGAAGAAGTGAAACAGAAATCAAATTGGTGTGTAAAACTGTAACTTCACAAGAAGCATTTGTTTTTAATTGAACACAGAGAAGCTAGAAGTTGACAGCCTGAAGGGCAAACAATCATGAATAGTTAATAACTGGTAAGTGAGAGTTAAAAATAGATGTGTGTTGTGGCACCACATTAGAGGGAGCGGATTGGAAATACCTCACAGGAAACAATGCTAAACCAACTGCCACACACGGAACAAAATGGCAAGGAAGCCAATATCCCAGGGTCAGAAGACAGTTCTGGGATAGGTTCTCTTTAGGAAAGTAAGATCAAAGACATGAATTTTTAGTGAATAATGACAAACAAATACCTATATAGTGAATTTCTTTGTTTCTATAAAATATCAAGAAAATCCACTATTGTGCTTCCTTAGAAGCAGATATTTAGAATATTTTGTAGAATGCAAAAATAAACTTTATAAAAGTTACTGTTTAGAAGGAAATTGACTTGTTCTAAAATTAAAATACAATAACCATAGAAAAATCTTATTTTATTATTATCTCTTCTTGCAGTTAGAAATTCAAGCCCCTCCTGGTACTATAGTTGGTTATGTTGCACAGAAGTGGGACCCCTTTCTGCCTAAATTCACAATCCAAAATGCAAACAAAGAAGATATTTTGAAACTTGTTGGTCCTTGTGCAACATGTGGCTGTTTTGGCGATGTGGATTTTGAGGTATGGTTGACAGAGTGAAGGAAGTTTTCACTTAGGTCCTGATTGTTTGCAACATAAGTCAGTGTTAAAATATTCAAATCATGAAATGTATCTGAAATAAATTTAGAAAATAATATATTTGGGAAATAAGGTAATAAGCCTATATTGTGTGTGCCAATTAGAACTCATAATTTCAGAGATACTAAGTTCAAGTTAAAAAAAATACTAAGGAGCACCTGGGAGGCTCAGTTGGTTTAGCATCAGGTCAGGATCTCATGGTTCCTGAGTTTGAGCCCTAAATCGGACTCTGCACTGATAGTGTGGTGCCTGCTTTGGACTCTTTGTCTCCCTCTCTCTCTCTGCCTCTCCACCACTAGCATTCTCTCCCTCTCTCAAAAATAAATAAACTTAAAAAAGAGTAAGAAAATAAAAATAAAGAACATACTAAAACGTCTTTGATTTATGTGGAATTACAGCACCCATGGTATAAAGTAAATATATATTAGTTTAGAATCACCCTACGTTTTATCATCTTTCCTATAGCTCTGGTGGTAACATATCCTACTTCAGATCTCATCTAAGAAGTACATTCCATTAAAACATCACTCATTTAAAAGACTTGCTAAGTTCATTTTATAAAACAATCTACATTTACATAAACATTTTTGTATAAACTCAATGTTAAAAAACTATTAATAGGTAGTTGCAAATTCAATTGTGCAATATGAACTGTGTTTACTGCTTTTCCTATAAATACCTTTTAGGCAAAGGAGAGCTAATTTTTTTTTAATTCTTTTGTTTTTACATTTATTTACTTTTAAGAGACAGAGTGAGAGAGAGTGTGAGCGGAGGAGGTGCAGAGAGAGAAGGAGACACAGAATCCGAAGAAGGCTCCAGGCTCTGAGCAAGCGTTCCCACAAACCGTGAGATCATGACCTGGGCCAAAGTCGGACACCTAACCGACTGAGCCACCAAGCGTCCCAAAGGAGAGCTAATTTAAAGTGTCTATTTATTATTCATCTCTTCCTTCATTCATACATTCATGTATATCCCACCTAGGACATTCAGTTTGAGAAACTTTAGGGACCACTATTTACCTCAAACATGATGGAAATTTTACAAAGTGAACTGTTCTAACTCCACCCCACTCCAAAAGGACTTGGCAAGCTTTCCTAAGACTAAAAGCTAAAAATATGCCCTATGATTGAGAAATAAAAGTTTTAGTAAAGGTATATATGGATATCCTAAGTAACCTTCTCTATTTATCTTTTCCCACTATACACAAAGTGAAATTTTATATTGAATCCTTTCAGCCTTTAAATGGGAAAGAGGGCAAGCAAATGAATAGTTGATAAAGTTTAACTGTAGTCTTCTTCTAGCTGAGAAGGACTATAGATTTTTTATGTCAAATTAGTCTGAACTTCCTGTGTGCTACATTTGCTGAGAGGATTTTTTTTTTTTCTTTTTTTAGTGAAAAAGAGGACTTAGGTTTAGTTTTGAAGGAATGCCCTAGTAAATTTTGGAGTATAATATAAATATGAGATTAAGCAATGGCTGATAATATTTAAATGTTAGTAATTCTAAAATCTTAACAATAAAGATTTAAAGTTTACAAATTGTACTTATAAATGAATTTCTTCTAAAAGTCTTTTCTCAAATCTTTATCAAAATATTTTCTTTTTCTTTTTTTTCATTTTGTTGTTGCTGTTTTTATTGAAGTATTGAGGTTTAAAATCTGGACTTACGGTAATGGAATTACCTTCAAGGTCAGACGATGTAATTGAGACTATGTACCTGCTGCCATCTTGTGGTAGCCTGGCCTTAATTATTTATTGCTTTTATTTTCTCAATCTGCATACAAAAAGCAAGGAAAAAAAAGAATTATGATAGATCAAAAAATTGTCAGAAAAGCAAAATTCCTGAAGAGTAAACTAAAAAGTTAAATCTACGAACTTATGCTTATATACAGGAATGAATGACAGAATTGTCATTTAAAGATGATGAATAAAATAATTCATATCTCTTGAAGTAAACATACTAAGATACGTAAAACCATTCATCTCACCTTCAGATTTAACATCTCTTATTTTCTTTTCAAAGGTGAAGACCATTAATGAAAAACTTACAATTGGGAAGATTTCAAAGTACTGGTCAGGATTTGTAAATGACGTCTTTACCAATGCTGACAACTTCGGAATTCATGTGCCCGCAGATTTAGATGTGACAGTCAAAGCAGCAATGATTGGTGCTTGTTTTCTCTTTGTAAGTATGGTCTTTTTTTAACTTATTTTTTATTTTAGAGAGAGAGAGCATGTATGAGCCAGGGAGAAGGGCAAAAAGAGAGAATCTTATGCAGGCTCCATGCTCACTGTGGAGCCCAACTTGGGACTCAATCCCACAACCTTAGGCCAAAATCAAGAGTCTGACACATGACCAACTGAGCCAATCAGGCACCCCTGTAAGTATGGTCTTAAAAGCAGATGAGTGATTTATTTCTCACCCTTTCCTTGTTAATCACTATAGAGCCAATCTCATTTTACACGGCACTATGTTTATTCCAAGGAGGCTTAGGCATAGAAGGCTAATTTGAGACCAGATCTTCAGAAGTCAGAATTTAGGAGCCTGCATTTCTAATAGAAAGCCCTTCTCCACTGACCCTTATACATGATCTTTCTCAAGAATTGGTTCCCTGTTGGGGCACCTGGATTGCTCAGTGGAGTAAGCTTCAACTTCGGCTCAGGACATGATCTTGCAGTTAGTGTGTTTGAGCCCCACATCAGGCTCTGTGCTGACAGCTCAGAGCCTGGAACCTGCTTCAGATCTGGGCCTCTCTGCCCCTTCCCTGTTCATGTTCTGTCTTTCTCTCTCAAAAATGAATAAATATTAAAAAATTTTAAAGAAAAAAAAGAAGTGGTGCCCTGTCATGTCCTACTCATCATTTCTTCAAAATCCTAATTAACCCTTCTCTTTCAATTTCAATTCCAATTTTTAGCTCATTTTCACTTTCATTGAAAAAATATGTAAATATCACATTATTTATCCTGGGTAAATTTCAGAACTGTTTCATTGTTTAACAATGAACTAAGTGACATTCAGAATGTGAAAAGTACATTTTTCTTCCTTTCCAACATGAACATGGACACATGAATTCACAGGGATGAGTTAATATTTAACAGTTTCCATTATTACAAAGACATTAGGTCTTTGTCCTTTCTTTCCAACTTATGATTTCATTAAAAACATTTTCTTCCTGGTGTGGAGATTGGTGATAGGAGAACAGAAGTCAAGTAACCCCTATGCCGAATGTTTGGCCACCTCCTATTCCTGGTATTTCCTCTAATATCTCCCTCACACACATACACACCCTTTTCCCAATACCTTTATTTGGCCTTACTGAAAAACAGATCATCTTGGAGCTCCTGGGTAACTCAGGCGGTTAAGCATCTGACACCTGATTGTGGCTCAGATTGTGGCTCAGGTCATGATCTCAGGAACTGTAAGTTCTGTGCTCTGTGCTGACAGAGTGGAGTCTGCTTGGGATTCTCTGTCTCCTTCTTTCTCTGTCCCTCCCCTGCTCATGTTCTTTCTCTCTCTTTCAAAATAGATAAATACACATTAAACATTTTTTAAAAAATAAAAAACAGATCATCTTTAATCTGCCCTACCCACATATTATTTAACAAACAGTAAAATGTACTGTCAACAATTCACTATGCACTATAAATTGGAGAAGCATTGATCCAGATAACATCCCAATAATCTGAGAAGTTAACTTTTTAACTCCATTGTCTCAGGGAGAAACATACTTACTGAGAATATTTAATGCTCCCGTCCATTTCCTCTTTCTTTTCCTTTTTACCATAATATTATAAAACATTTGCACTTTTTTGGGGGCTACTATAGCTTTTAAAACAATTTCTCACATGTATTAGATAACTACATCGATACAAGATAAATTACTTACTTCTACATATAATCTGGTAGGCAGAATTATGTTTTTAATTTTTAATGTTTTTATTTATTTTTGAGAGAGAGAGAGACAGAATGCAAGCAGGGGAGGGGCAGAGAGAGAGAAGGAGACACAGAATCTGAATGAAGCAGGCTCTAGGCTCCGAGCTGTCAGCACAAAGCCCAATGTGGGGCTCGAACTCCTGAACAAACTCATGACCTGGGCCAAAGCCAAACACTTGTTGGACCGAGCCACCCAGATATCCCATGCTTTTCATTTTTAAATACCGTGTCCATTTTATTAGCTTGTGTTGAGAGAAAGAGAGACCATCAAAAAGCAGCTGGTATGAGAAAGCCCTGATCCAAACAGCAAAATTCACAAGTATTACCGAATTTTTAGTCTTCTCTGGTTTGAGGCTACCACTCCATAACCCAAAGCACTAATTACCCTTCACAAGTTCCCTCTGGTATAGTTTTCAGTACTTCCTCAGATGACTACCTGGTTACCAACCACATAGTCCATGAGGATGTATCTAATGCTTGTTCCAAGGTCAGTGTCTATTACAAAGCCCCACACTGACATAGAATGGCCTGCAATTGAAGTCTGCACTGTCCTGATCACCTAAGATTTTGACTGATGATAGACACCCTGCTGATTCAGATAAGATTTCTAAGTAACTTGTACTCTGAAAACTTGATGTGTAAGTGTCATAAAGCTTGAAACTTTTTTGATTTTCCTCTTACTGATAAATCACATATTCCTGGAACACCACTGGGAAACCTAATTGCTTTATATAATCAAAGCTCATGTGTGAGACTCCTGATCTTAATTGTTGCCTTTTTGTAAATTCACTCATCCTCAGTTTATTTATTTGTAGGATTTTATGTTCTTTGAACATTCACTGGCTGGATTATAACAAGCAAGATGACACAAACGATTAAGTATGCAAGAACATGTTTCAGTAAGTGACGTTTAAATGATCTCTTTCCCTTTGAAGATGTCTATATTTGACGCTGTCTAACCCTTTTTCATTTTCTTCTAGAAATCCCTTGGGCTCTGGATTTCATTTCTGAATGGTTTGCATATTTGCTTTTTTGTAACAAATGTTAATTGTTATATTTATTAAAGCATAATGTAATGAAGCAATTATCTGCTTATCAATGCATGTTAGCTAAAGAAAAGATTACTGGCCTGAGCACAGGGTTGCTTTGAGAGACTGTCATTCTTTTTAAGCCTTTTGAAGTTGTTGCATGGGTAAGCATGAAAGATGAGAACTAAGGCTTGCAGCATCACTGATGAAAATTCTATGTTTAGAGAGCACTTTGAAGTTTTTCTGGTACTAAGGCTGGTAACTAATCAAAAGGACTGGATTTCAAAAATATTTTTTCCTAAATAGTCTTTAGACTTTGTTTATTAATATTATTGTAGTGAGAAATTTTTACTTTATATCAGAAAAGCTAAAAGTTGGAAGAATAATATGTTTATAGTGAGGAGGAAGGTAGATAAAATCAATTGGTTCTAGTGGTAAGGAGCTAATATTTCCAGAAGTGGGCTAATATTTACAAACCCAAGCATGGTGTAAATACATACCCACACCAGACTTAAATGAGCATATAAACAGACTTTTAAGTTAGTAAAAGCAGTGGTATAGAGCAGGAAATTTATCTATTACAGTGAAAGTTCAATCAGAAAAGGAATCTAGCTAGGGCTCTGAAAAAATGCACAAATCCAGGACTTAAAAATAAGTAATAAAAATAAATAAAACGTTAATACATGAGGCAAATACAGAAGTCAGGGCATACAGTTAATTCAATAATTAATGCCTTCTACTCTAACATTTTTGGAGTCCTCTAGATAACTACATCTAGTTATCCACTCGTTTCCAAAGCCCACACAAGAAGTTCTTAGAATTCCTTTTTTAGGAATGACGATAGTTCCTCCCTTTTCAAAAGGAGGAAACAGACTTGTTTTAAGCAAAGCACCATGTAGCCATTTGGAATTATACAAATATTACCCAAATTATACAAATACTTTAGAATTACACAAATACTACCCAATTTCTAAACACTTACAAAGGTGTTTAGACAAACTTCCAGCAATCTCCTACTTGGTAAAGGACATGTGTTCCAAGCATCTGTAACTAAGTTAATTACTTGGAATTAAGAATCTATCATCCAGAAATAACATTGTATGTGTTAGTTAAGTTCCCAAGATAGCCCACAAATAGCAATTTAGTGCTAGGTTCTGGGATAACGATTCTAGGTTGTATTAAGATGAAAAGGAAAAGAATCACCTTCTTGAGAGCCCCCTCCGTCGACATGCCTCGGCAAACCATAAAAAATGGACTCGTGGGGCAGAGTAGTTTAAGCATTGAGCACCGAAAATATAGCCGTGCTTCAAAATCACAGCCAATCTTTCTCCCTGTGACCCCATCCATTCCTTCAGTGTGACCTGCATGTGAGGAACAGTACAGTCACAGAAGCAAGCGAGTCCTGTATGTGATAGACACTGTCTTGAGTCTAGCCCTGCTGTTTGGTAGCTATGTATCTTCACATCTATCCTGCAGTCTTTCTAAACCTTCTCCAGTTTCCCATTTGTCACTTTGCAGAGCTACGGTGACAGGTAAGGGGATCACAGTGTTTCCACCCTTTCCCCTTTGTCTATTCTAACTGATGGGTATATGACTTATGGTCAGTCATTCATAACCAGCTAAAGGACATGGCATTAAAAAAATTTTTTTTATTATTTATTTTTTGAGTGACAGAGTGTGATTTTTTGAGGGGCCGGGGGAGAGGGGGTAAGGGAGACACAGAATCTGAAGCGGGCGCCAGGCTGCGATGTCAGCACAGAGCCTTACGGGGGGGCCTGAACTCATGAACTGTGAGATCATGACCTGAACTGAAGTCAGACACTTAACTGACTGAGCCACACAGGCCCCCCAGGAAGTGGCGTTTTTAAAGCAGATGCTTATTAACTAATAAAATGTAGAAAAATTGCTAACATTTTCTAAGGGCTTATCACATGTCAGGCATGTGCTTCCTATGATTTCCTGGTAGGGGGACAAAATGAAGTAAACACAAAGGAAAATCAAGCAGTAGGTGGAAGACTGCCTGGGATCCTATCTTTCCCCCTCCCCGTCCTGCTCCATGTCCCAGATTTCTTCCTAATGGGTGTACCTGCTTCATACTTTCTTCTTGTATATCTTGTACTTTTGATTTCTAAAGTGTAACACTTTTTAACTGGTGTCACAACAGCAGCATTTGAGATTCTCATGGTGGGGAAAATGGGAGAAAAATCCTACTTCAAAATACTACATTTTAATATGACCAATATTTGGATTAAAAAAATATTTAAATGAACCCTAAAACTAGTAAAAAGTTTAAAACACTTACTTTTTTTTTATGGGCCAGTGGTTGTGCATTGTTTTTGCTCTTTCTTTTTTTTAATATAATTTATTGTTAAGTTGGATAACATACAGTGTATACAGTGTGCTCTTGGTTTCAGGGGGTAATTTCCCATGATTCATTGCTTACATACAACACCCAGTGCTCATCCCAACAAGTGTCCTCCTCAGTGCCCATCACCCATTTTGCCCTCTTCCCCCGACCTCCTCAGTTTGTTCTCTGAATTTAAGAGTCTCTTATGGTTTGCCTCCTCTCTCCCTGTTTGTAATTATTTTTCCCCTGCTCCTCCCCCATGGTCTTCTGTTAAGTTTCTCAAGTTCTACAGGTGAGTGAAAACATATGATACTGTCTCTCTCTCACTGGCTTATTTCGCTTAGTATAATACCCTCCAGTTCCATCCACATTGCTGTAAATGGCAGGATTTCAAACTTTCTCATTACCAAGTAGTATTCCATTGTATATTCAAACCACATCTTCTTTATCCATTCATCAGTTCATGGTCTTTTAGGCTCTTTCCATGATTTGGCTATTGTTGAAAGTTCTGCTATGAACATTGGGGTACATGTGCCCCTATGCATCAGCACCCCTGTATCCTTTGGATAAATTCATAGTAGTGCTATTGCTGGGTCATAGGGGAGTTCTATTATTAATTTTTTGAGGACCCCCCACACTGTTTTCCAGAGCAGCTGTACCAGTTTGCATTCCCACCAACAGTGCAAGAGGGTTCCTGTTTCTCCAAATCCTCGCCAACATCTGTTGTTTCCGGAGTTGTTAATTTAGCCACTGACTGGTAAAACACCTACTTCTAATGGAGACTCCCTAAAGATGAAAGTCCTTCTTAGAATACAGCACTTATTTTATTTTATTTTTTATTTTTTAATGTTTTATTTATTTCTGAGAGAGAGAGAGAGACAGCGAGCAGGGGGGAGAGTCAGAGAGAGAAGGAGATACAGAATCCAAAGCAGGCTCCAGGCTCTGAGCTGTCAGCACAGAGCCCAACGCAGGGCTTAAACCCACAAACCATGTGATCATGACCTGAGCCAAAGTCAGATGCTTAACTGACTGAGCAACTCAGGCGCCCCTACAGCACTTATTTTAAAGCTGGCTGTATTAAAACAAACCTTGCTGTAGTACTTTGCTGCTGAATTGCACTCTATGGCAAATTAAGATCCATCCTTTCTCGTCTTACTTATTAAAGGTGAAATTAATTTTTACATGTCTTCTGTGCTCTATCTTTTCTTTTCCCTTTCCCACCAAACAGGAGTCCACGAGAGACTGGCGAGACTCTCACTTTTAAGTAAAATATTCAGTAAAAAGCATATAGCTCTATGAGGAAGGTCCCTTGTACATCACAGTTTTCTGGTTTACTGCCTCTTTTAGGCCCCACTACACTATCTGAACACAGGTTCCAACCCTATTTATTCTGAGATGTACTAGGAAAGACGACCAAATTCAAATGCCTCCCATTTATTCATCCATTCTTTCATCAAGTTAAGAAATATTTATTGACTCTTTCCAATATGCCAAAAATATAGTGCCCCCCACTGTCGACCTCAAAGCATCGGGGACCCGGGGCAGCAAAGGAACTGAGAAAAAGATAGCAGTATAGTGGGGGCACAGGGGACCCTGAGCCAACCGCCTGAGGTCCAGAACTTTATTTTACATCATCGCATATACCTTAACAGAGATATGAATCAACAATGATTAACTACAAGAGCTTAGTGAAGTATGGCAGCAATGTACATCTGGTGAACACTGTGCAGGAGAACACTGTCTCAGCAGAAAAGCAAGATGTGATAGGAGCCTTTCTGGCAGGATGAAACACCAAGAGGGGAGTGACGGCACTGTGCTATTTACTGATGACTTCCCTTAGGCAAAACATCCCTATCTGCGTACTAAAGAACAGGACACATTCCCAAGGGCATTTCACTCAAGTCCTCTAAGGTTGTATTTAACCTTGTGGTCTCAAGTTTTTTCAGAGATCTTGGACCCTGAATGAATATGCGCCTGTGGTGATGATGCTGCTGTTTCCTACACCCCACTTTGGTGCAGCTTATAGTTTCAAGAGATTCTTATTAATACACTAATGACACACATAAAGGTTGGACTTTAAGTATAAGACTTTATAAAGGATGGACAGGGTGCTAAGTATGGCAGAGGTATTTGCTGGTTGTGAGGGAGTAACTGTAGATTTAATATATAAACAATAAGTGGAGCAGAAGGAAGAATGTGGTTTGGCTGAGTTCTGTGATGGGGGAGGATGAAGACATGACAATCTCATGTGACATAAAGAAGGCCAGTGACTAAAGTTCAGACAGTGAAGTGGAATATGGTAGGGGATGGAGATGAATAGGGCCTGTAGGCCATGTTAAAGATTCTAGACTCTGTATCATCAGCAAAGCATCTGATGAAAGTTGATAAGAAGAGAGTTAAAGGATTAAAGTTTAGATTGGTAAGAGTATAGGAAAGGATGGACCAATTAGTAGCTTACCAAAGTGGTTTAGGTGACAGCTAATGGTAGCTTAGACATGTGGCACTCATACAAAGGAAGAGAAGTGAGCAGATTCAAGATACATTAAGGGGTAAATTACTCGATGTTCAATTGGAAATTAAGATTTGAGGGAAAAAGGGAATTCCCAGCCTATACCATTTACTGAGAGAGAGGAAATTACAAGAGGATCTGGTTTAGGGATGAAGAGCATGGGTTAAGTTTTAAACACACTGATTTTGTAATTCCTTTAAGTTTTCCAGAAGGAGATGTCAAAGAGGCAAGTGGGCATCTTTTCATCTAGTATATTTCTGAAGAGAGAGATGAATACATAAGACCTCTACAGACACACAGAGATCTAAATAATCATTGCTTCACTTCAAAGACATCACTAAAAAATTTTTAAACATGCATCGTCCATGAGTTTATTCATTCATTTATTTAATTAGTATTTTCTGGAATTGCTTCTACGTACTAGGCACTATATTAGGCAGTAGGAGATATTATGCTAAGTGGCAATTATTCCTACTTTAAAGATGCATTCGCCAAATATTTATGATGTTGATATTATGTATGAGGCATTTCTGTCAGTATGATGTTCTAGCAGTGAAAAAGCAACAGGATGCCTGCCCTCTTGGTGCTTACATTCTAACACAGATGGACATTAACCGACAGGTAACCAAAAATATCACGTTATCATAGGTGATCATAAATACTGATAAAGAGTCCATCACTTAATATCTAAAACAAGTTGAATTTATTGCTTGCTCAGGCAAGGGAAAGCTGAGTTTGTAAGACATAGTTTACAAGCAAAGGAGAGAGCTTACGCAGGGTTTTTGGAAAAGGGTGAAGTGTAGAAGCTATAGTGTTGACTTTAGCTATGGGAACTTATTTACCAAAGTAAGATTGTTTCTGACTAGCTGACTCTCAGAAATGTTCACTGGAGTAAAACTATGACTGATTACCTAATTTTTCAAAAGTAGGTTGCAGGGCTCAGATGCCCCCAAAATCTAGTTTAAAAAAAAAAAAAGTAGATTGCAGGGAATGTTACTGAATTTCTTTCATACATGTGTGCACTTTTGTAATCAATCACTGATTAAACAAGTTTAATACTGGTTTTGATTGTTACTCATTGCTGTGATGAACAGTCAGTTTTTTCATGAAGAAAAGTACTTGAGAATAAAGAAATAAGAGAAAAATGGAGCTGCTGTTGCTCTGTATTTGAGCAGAGAAGGGGGAAAAGGGTAGCAATTCATTAGAATATAGGAAAAACAGTTGCCAGTTGATGGAAAAGTGAGTTCCAGGCTCACTTGACTCTCTGAGTCAAAAGCTGCTGGTGAGCTTGAGAAACACACAAAGCCTGAGCAAGTGAGGTATAGTAAACAAGAAAAGGGAAGCATGAGTTGCAGTAGGAAAAGTGGTCAGGGCTAGATCATAGAGTCTTGCAAGGTGAAGGTATGGAAGACGAATTAATAAAACCCGGCACTTGATTGGATAAGAGATGTAAGGGATATTAAGGACTCAAAGAGGGGCCCCTGTTTCTGTCCAGCCCTGGTCTCTGTTGTAGGAAACCAAAGGTATGGCCATACCATAACTCACCATAACCAGCACAATACAGTGTTACAGGTGCTATGATAAAAGAACATACATCCAGGCACAAAAAGAAAAGACATTTAATACATTTAGGGTGACAGATTAGAGCCCTTAGAGAATAGATAATAACACATGAAATGAGTATCTGTATGTCCTCCTGGCCAAGTGGAGTCACAGGCAGAAAGTGTACATCTAGGAGAACATTCCAAGCCAAGAACACAGTGCCTGATGACTCAGTGGGAGAAGCAGGTAACTCTTGATCTTGGGGTTGGGAGTTTGAGCCCTACATTGGGTATAGAGTTTACTTAGAAAAGTAACCAAAAAAAGCCAATCCAAGAGCACAGCACAAGGCATAGAAGTGAGAAACACTATAATTATCACCAACAGGGAAGAGGCCCCATGAGTTCAGGATGCACCTAATGAGTTTAGACTCTTCCGGAGCAATGAGGCCACCCTCCCCCCACCCTCAGCTGCACCACAGTTCTCCTCCAATAGTGCTACATCAAGATTCAAAAAATAGCTGCTCCTGGATATATTTTGTCTATACTTGACCAAAGCATCCTCTAATGGCTTTGAAAATTATTTACAAATTAGATTGAACTCAGAAACTGAGTCTGAGTGAAACGACAGGTACTGGAGGAAAAAAAATAACCCCACAAAACTTGGAATATGCTTCCCTATCCATATTATGCTGGAAGAAAGAAATTAAAACTCATTAATAAGTCACCCAAATTTCCCTATTAAAAACAGGTTTTGATAGATGATCTGAAGAATCAGAGGTTAGCTCAGCCGCATATGCAGCAGTTCACTAAAATTCTAACTCATTGAGCTTTATATACAATTCTTTTAGATTAGTTATTTGCTATCAAAATATGAACAAACAGGAAATAATATATTAATACTTCACAACTGTTATTTTAACAGTTCTGCCATAGTTTCTTTAATTGTTAAAATTAGGGGAAAAGAAACTATTGTTTATAATATTTTGAGATTTTGAGTTCTCAAGTTAGGCGATTTTTCTTTTATGTAAACCTTTATTTTTTTCCTTCTAATATTTTGTCTTGAAACCTGTGGATTATCTCAAAAAGAAAAAGCCTTTATAATAAAAATTCTCTACATGCAAATGCATTTTGTTTATTTCTTATGCTATGACGTATTTGTCATAAAAACAAAATGAGCATTGTACCTAGTGACAGGTATTGTAGTTTATCCAACTGTGTAGGTGTTTAATGAGGCATCACAGATTTAAGTAAGTTATATAATTTAAGAAATCTATGATTTATTTTAAAGATAAAAAATGAAGTAACTAAAACTTTGTTAAAGAAAAGGAGATAATCATACTAGATTTTGTTGAGTGAGCCAGT
Organism: Hyaena hyaena; assembly: GCF_003009895.1. Lineage (NCBI taxonomy): Eukaryota > Metazoa > Chordata > Mammalia > Carnivora > Hyaenidae > Hyaena > Hyaena hyaena. Next base: position 45,150 of record NW_024081268.1, read on the forward strand.
ATTTTGACCACCTGCCAAATATTATTATCCAAAACATTGAAAACGCATTTCTGGGAGTTTCCATTTAGTGATAAATATCAATTTTTAAAAAATCAATTACAACAGAAATATAAGAGGTTTAAAATATGAAAATTTGTGGGTGCCTCGGTGGCTCAGTCGGTCAAGTGTCCAACTCTTAATTTTGGCTCAGGTCATGATCCTAGAATCGTGGGATGGAACCCCATGTCAAGCTCCATACTGAGCATGGAGCCTGCTTGAGTCTCTCTCTCTCTGTAAAAAAAAAAATTAAAAATAATAAATTTTAAAAATTAAAAAATAAAACATGAAAATTTGGTATTTTGAACAAAACTAAACATGATGAAATGATTTGTTTCATAATATAAAAGTTATCATTAATGAGCAGCTTGTAGGTATTGTGCTAGACTTCTCACATACAATTCTCGTCTAACTGCAGAGCACCAACACAACAAAAGAGTTATTATAAACCCAAAAGCACACACAGGGAAATCAGTGCTCAGGAGGGTTAAGTAACTTGCAAGTTTCACAGTGCTATTAACTTTTTGTCTCCCTTCTATGATGAGACATGCGTGGACAAGAAATGGCAAAAGGAGAATTTTTTAAATACATAGGGAATTCGGAAACCTAGGAGAGAAAATTTTTCATCCCCCTAAGATCTCAGTAAGTAATACTTTCAACACCATGTGCTGTCTCTGGTTAGGAAAGCAACCTATACACAGCTTAAAATCTTTCATCCATTGATGGTATATGTCTGGTGTCATCATTGTGGATACCTGTATCACTAATCTATATAATTGATTAAGTAAGAATGGGTAAATCTGAAAAAAAAAAAACTATTTGAAAAAAAGTTTAAATTTTATTGGAGTGATTTTTATAAAACTTTGTTAAACATAAAAGATTTAGAAAATATTTCCTAGTATCAATGAATCATAAGGGCTATTTTAGTCTATCATTTAATAGCTTGTTCATTATTAATTTCAGCATAACCAAATCTCATAATCTCAGAATTCATTTTGGCACCTACCATATTCACTTTCATACTTTTGATATTTTAAAATATATTACATTCTATATATATTTAAAGCGAGCTATAGAAAATACATAGAAAGACTAGTAGAGAAATTAAATAGCTTTTACTTTTTAAATAAGCAAGTTGTTCAAAACCCAGTTATATACGAAGTTCTGGGGTGATGGGGGGGTGTTTGTGGGGTCCCGAGCCCACAGCCAAGAAAGAATTCTTGAGACTTCTTTGGTGCAAAAATGGTGATTTTTATTAAAGCACAGGGACAGGACCCATGGGCAGGAAAAGCTGCACTGAGGCTGTGAAAAGTGACTGCTTTTACACTATGGAGCTGGGGGAGGCAAAGACGAGGGAGGCCTCCAGAGGGACTCTGATATGCCAAAGAGGACTTCTAAGATACCTGAGGCCTTGCTATTGTCAGATCAGTTGTTTTCCCTCTAGAAAAGCGTTAACATGAAGACAGTAGGGAGTTCCTGGGGAAACAGTTGACTCTGCCTGCCTCAAATATTTGTCAGTGGGCTGCAGATTATAAGGAAATTGAATTTTACCTGCCATTTCCTTCTTGCCTTTGTTCCCCACATCACTATAGGGGTGATGTTGGGGCTCCAGGAAACAAGAGTCTGTAGGTTTCTGGAGATTAGGCTATTGATAAGAGTGCCTTCTTGTAATTTACTAAGATATTTGTAAACTGATGGAGACTCCAGGAAACAGAGTCTGTAGGTTTCTGGAGATTAGGCTATTGATAAGAGTGCCTTCTTGTAATTTACTAAGATATTTGTAACTCATGGCCCTGCATGAGTTAGCCATTTGTTCACTTTCCTTCCTTTTGTTCTTGAGCATCCAGGGGTGCATGAGGAATATCATACATACCCCAGCTGGCAGGGGTGGCCACACTGGCTTGGACTTTGCCCTCAGCTCCCTCTTCACATACATATAGGTAACATGCTTTTAATAATACGTTTTTCACGCTGCAGGTGGCAGCAGCACTTCATTATTGGCTCTGCTTAACTATACCAGCAGACACAGAAACACACATTTCTGAGTATTCACTTTTTTCTTTCCATAATCTGTAAAAGATTTTATATATAGGTGGGCGAAAATTGATGTTATTTTTCTTCTCAAACAAGAAATAGACTGTTTTCATATATGCATTATATGCCAACACAAAAGTTTAGTAATTACTATTTTGGACAAACAAACTGAATACATTTTCCTTTTTGTCTTTAATTTTTTTTTTTAACATTTATTAGTTTTTTTAAGAGACAGAGATAGACAGGGTGTGACTGGGGGAGGGGGAGAGAGAGAGAGAGGGAGAGGGAGACACAGAATACGAAGCAGGCTCCAGGCTCTGAGCTGTAGGGGCTCAAACCCACTGACCACGAGATCATGACCTGAGCTGAAGTCAGGCGCTTAACCAACTGAGCCAAACCAGGCGCCCGTTAATACATATCCAATCAATTCCATGAATGTATATATTTCTATATCTCCAAGGAAACTGAGTAACATTCTCTTATCAAATAGTTAAAAAAGGGCAACCATGAACTTGAACGTAGATTCCCAAATCTGATTTGTTGTTCCTCCCTTAAGAGCTAAACAATCTTACAGAAAATCTAGAATGATTTAGAATCATGCAGGAAATCTCTTCACTTTGATCATTTGTATGTTGCATCTTGATCGTCTTCACAAGAAATATATAGGCAAAGCCGTGGCACATACACGGAGTCAAATCTCTTCAAGCTTTGGTGATTCCAGGATCATCAAGCAAGGGTGAATAAGTCTGATCAAGGATGCACCACCCTTTTTTAAAAAGGCTTTTAAGATAATAAAGTGATAGGAACAATTCTATCCAGAATGTTGGGAGTGTTACGGAACCAGGTCTGGATCACCCGCAGAAGAACCAAGTGCACTGGGAGATCTTGGAAGGCAGGAGGTTTATTTTATACTGCTGGGCTCGTAGGAAATCATTCTCCAGGGATCTGAGTCCCAAGCATAAGCAGAGGCGACAATTTATAGTCTGCTCATGCAGCAAGCTGAGTGGGAAGGACAACCCCAGATGGGAGTCTTCGGGCAGGGACTGGAATTCCCCTATCAGTCCTGTCAGCTTAGATTTTTCCCTATCAGGAGGAGGGGCAGCAGAAGTGGGGAAAATGCAGTGTAAAATATAGAGAAATCAACTTTCTCCTGTAAGGGTGGTTTTCAATCCAGTCTGAATGTACAAATCACATTTTTTTCAAATATCAGTGTGGAGAGATTTTAAAAATACCAATGCCCAGGCCTCATTCCAAACCAATTAGACCAAATCCCTAGGCATGTTTTCTGGGTCACATATTCTTTATTAAAAGTCTTCCCAGTAGTACGAATATGCAACCAGTGTTACAAACAACTTTATACTGAAGGCTGACAAGAATAGTATAAACTTTAATTTTATGTCCCAAACCCAAATGCGGCATTCAAAGCTACCAGTAATCTGGCTGTGGTTTTGTTATATAAACCTCCCACTAGTCAGAGCCCTTTACAGTAGAGCCATGTTTCTCTGGGATCCCGGGCCAGATCCCTGGTCTACTGCCATAAATTCATGTTTCCAATGTACTGAGTGATTGCAAAATCACAATCAGAGTAGTAGTATCACCTATATATTGATAGAATTCTTTACAGTATTTCAAAGCAATTCCACACATATGAATGACCTGAGCTGGGCCTCACAAGAAAACAGAGGGCTTTAAAATTGTGCATAACTTTGGAGATGACTGGGTACAATGTCCCTATATTAAAATTATTGTGGTAGAGTCCCCTCCCTGAGGACTGTGGTGAGAAAATACCTCAAGGTAAGGAAGGCAACTTGGCTATTTGCTACATGACATCCCGCAGGACTCTATAACATGAAATACCCAATCAGACTGTATGCCTATACATTACTCATATACGGGAGAGAAAGAAGTAAAAAATGCATAAAAGGCTACACTACATGGCATTCAGGGATCAGTTTTTTGGGTACAAACCCTCTGAGCCCATGTCAGCACAAATAAAGTTGCTTCCTAGAAAGAAAAGCAACTCTCTGTGCAAGGATCCTACTACATTATAGAAAATGAGAAGTAGAAAAATTAAATGACTTTCTTTTACTTCTGTCCATAGACCTTTTTATCATACCAGACTTTACATTAAAAGACTATTAACGAATATGTAAGATGCTCCGCAGTGGTGAATTAATTACAGATTTTTGTTCACACAAAGAATGGAATTCTCTTATCTTAAAATTAAATTTTAAGTCTGATGGATGGCAGAATACATAGATATTTGGACAGATAGGATAGAAAATATCTGTATTACAGTAGGTGAAGAAAAAGCAAATTACTTTGCAGAAGTATACAGAACTATGATCACTTTATAAAATAAAAAATAATTATCTGTGGGAAGTGTGTGAAAAGACAGAAGAGAGGGAAGTGCAAAAGTTTAGGTTTTTTTTGCTATAGAAAAAGCACAGGTATGCAGTCATGAAAGTCATATCAAATGTTTTTAGATACATATGTAAAAGCATGAGAGCTAGAATGCAGGATAAACCTATTTTAAAAGTAATTATTTTTTCAGATTCTTTGTATTCAGAGGTCTCTGTGTAATTCAGACATTGTCAATGAACCATAACCAGAAGTCTATTAGGGCGTCCAGTAGAGCATTCACTTTTTTGTTTAAAAGGGCAGAAAAGTTGGCTCTATTTTTCTGCCCACATCATGGAACATGATGTGATGCCTGAAAGTATAGCAGTGATCTTAATGAGTCAGCAACTCAATACTCATAAGGATGACAACTCAAATAAGAGAAAGATTATGGGTCTTTGATGACATGATGGAGCTTTTATACCTGTCCTGAACAATCTATCTCCAAAATTCTTAAGTGAGATAAATAATGTGCTCAAGAAATCATTTAGAGCTTAAGCCACAGCATTCAGGTAGACTATAACATAAACTTAAAAATATTGTGACCTGATATAACCATGTAAAACAATTAAACTATGACTTAAGGTCACTTACAGAGATTTAGAAATAAAAATAAAATCATAAAATTCTAGAAGATTAAAACTTCTTGTTACACAAAACACAACAGAAACTAAGACCAAAAAAAGTTGCAACATCAAAGAACACATAGTGATGTGGGAAATAAAGGTAGAAGGAAATAGGTAAAAAACTAACTTCCTTATAACCTGCAGTCCATTGGCAAATACTTGAGGCAGGCAGAGTATAACATTTCTCCAGGAACTCCCTACAGTCTTCAGGTTAATGATTTGTTAGAGGGAAAAACAACCTTAGCTTGACAATAGTTAGGACTCCAGTATCCCTAAGTCTTCTTTAGCATATAAAAAACCCTTTGGAAACTTCCGCTGGAGTTTACCTCCCCCCAACTCCCTAGTATAAAATCAGTCCCTCTTCATAATCCTGGGGCAGCTCTTTCTGTGCAGGGGTCCTGTCACCAAGCTTCAACAAAATCATCTTTTTGCACTTGAGACATCTCAAGAATTCCTTCTTGGCTGTTCTCTGGACCCTCATCATCACTCCAAAACCACATGAATAGTGCTTATTCAAAATGGCAATGAAGCTGCTACCAATATATGAGACGAATATTTTTAAAGGAAAAAGGTACAACAATGAATATAACATTTATTAAAAAGGAGGGGTGCCTGGGTGGATCAGTCAGCTAAGCATCCGACTTTGGCTCAGGTCATGATCTCATGGTTCATGAGTTTGAGCCCCTTGTCGGGCTCTGTGCTGACAGCTCAGAGCCTGGAGCCTGCTTCAGATTCTGTGTCTCTCTCTCTGCCCCTCCTCTGCTCATGCTCTGTGTGTCTCTCTGTGTCTCAAAAGTAAATAAACATTTTTAAAATTTTAATTTTAATTAAGGAAATATTAATGGCTAGTAAAAATAAAATTATGTTCCATTTTTTCTATTCAGGAAATGAGTCAGATTAGAGAAGATTCAAAAGTTTGAATTATACATAGTTATCAAAGGCTCAAGAAAGCAGCAACTTTTTTACTCTTGAGGAAAGAGTAAATTGATATTAATCAGGAGGAAAAAATTTGGCATCAAGTATAAAAAATTTTAAGTGTACACATTACTGTGATAGGAAAAGATAAGATTCCTTAGGCAGGGAGGAAAAAGTTAGGACCTGAGATCCATGGGTGGGGAGAAAACACAGATATTTGAACAATGTGGGGAATTTCTAACCACAGCAAACCCCATTAGGCATAAGGTTTCTCTTAAGAATGTAACAGACACCGTCTACTCCCCCTCAGGTTTCCCTCAGGAATTTGACAAAAGATGTAACGAAAAATAAGTAGTAGACCATAAAACATATGACCCACAAGGACTGATGTGGCCATACGCCACCCTTCATACAATGGAACTGAACCCATCAGGAATGGATAGCCCAGCAAGAGCTATCCAGCCAATAAGAGTAGAACCTGAGAAGGAACAAGGGGGAAGAGAAGTAGGAGAGGGGGTTGGGTCAACCAGAACCTTATAAAACAAGGACCCTTGCCTGTAGCTGCAGGCTTTCACTTTAGAATGCCCTCTTTGTGTAAAGAGAGCTTTTGTACTATCATTAACTTTCTGATCTTAGACAGTGATAAGCTTTTGACTGCTGTTCATTTTGTGTCCACCTCTTCATTCTTCAAAGCGGTGAGACAACAAACCCTGTGTATTGAGGTAAAAAATCCTGTGACATTACTTGAGCAAGCAACCTTGTTTTCTTGTAATTTATTATGTATGTATACATATATATATTATATATGTATATTGTGAAAGCTTCTGAAGATATATATATCAGGGTACTAGTGGCAAAATTGTTTTGATACTCACAATAAAGTAAGTGGTCTCTCTGCCCGCTGTGGGCTGTGTGTGCTCTCTGTGATGTTAGTGAGCCCCAGTTAAACTGGCTGTGAGGGGGAGTGACTGCAGAAGAGCTCCAGAGTGGGTCAGTGGTGTTAGCAAAATTTGTACTAGGCCACTAGTCCTAGGCTAGATTCCTGGAAGTGTGATGAGTGCAAGGGATGTGTGCAGAGTTAACAAAATGTGTACTGAGCCTAAGGCTGAAAGCCAGTAGGCATGGAGTGGGCAAGTCCTCAGGAGAACTCCTGGGTGGGGCACACTGCTGGTGGGTCGGGTAGCAAGTGTCCATCCAGCACTCCCTTCTGAAGGTGGCCCTGTGTTTATGCTCTAGGGGTGGGAGAGGAAAAAGCCTCCTGCCAATTCCTTGTTCCAGGTCAATTGCCTCAGCTACTCTGAAGTCAGTATACACAGATCTCCCTCCAGTTGTGTAAGCTACTTTCTCTTCTGTGGTACCTTTCCTTAGACTGTTTTCTCTTTAAAGGTGGGGACCCAGCTACCATTTGTCCTCCAGCTTGTCCAATGCTGAGCCCGCTGACTCTTAAGGCTCCAGCCATCATGTCCAGCCGGTTATACAATCCCACAGACTTTAGCCCCACTGGTTGTCAAGGCCAGACATTATGGAGATTCACTTCCCCCATATGGGCTCCCTGGTGCTTTCCTGTCTTCATGACCAACCGCAGCTCCCTCCCTCCTGTGGGCAGCCCACCGGCCCCAACACTGTTTCTGCCCTTCCTAACCCCTCCTGGAGGCAGCTTCTTCTCTACAGTGACTTGTGGAGGCTGCTGTGCCAGTCTTCAGATGGCTCTCTGGTTTATCTACTCAGATGTGAGTGAAAGCTAGTTTTCAACGTGGGACAAAGTGACCTTACAGTCCTAGTAGGTCATCTTCCTAAGGTCACCTTCCTAAGAGGGAACTTCCTCTGCAGTTCCCAAACTTCAGTCTTTGACTAGAGCTCTCTCCTGACAGATACCTGTCAATATTTTTCACTTTCATGTTCCATAATCACCTCAAAACTAATCCAATAAGAGATGAACTTCCTTTCCTAATTTCTCTTCTGACTGACTGCATTCTTATGTGGATGGAAAACAAACTAGTAAAAAATAATTATAATGTATACTAATGGTAAATTAGATATAAAGTTATTTCAGAGTATAACTTTTGCCCTATTTAGTATTTTGACAAAAAGATATTTCTTTTTTTCTTATATCAACTGCTCACATCAGCAATGTCATCTCAGATCAGACTACTATTAAATTATGTGAAGCAGAATATTGACAGCCTGGAATTTAAGTATGTTGGGTAGTGTCATGGATGCCAAGAAACAGGATACATGTTTACAGGTTGGACATTATGACAAATAAATCAATGAAAAAGTTGAAATAGATACACATAAAAGATGGACTCATTTTGAACACAACCAAAAAGATTCGGAGTAGTCATAAAGGAAAAGAAAGTGAGTCATTAATTTTCTTAATTTTATCCTTAATCTTTTGGTTCAAGAAATGTTGCAAATTTTCTCTTAGGAAAATCTGCATAATGGCATTTTTTTTTTAAAGTTTCTTTCTTTTGAGAGAGAAAGAATGCATGGGGGAGGGGCAAAGAGAAAGGGTGGCAGAGGATGCAAAGCAATCTCCATGCCAACAACAGTGAGCCCGATGAGGGGCTCGAATTCACAAGCCTTGAGATCATGAAAGGAGATGAAGTCTGACACTTAACCTTCTGAGCCCCCCAGGAACCCCGGAATAACGCCTCAAAGATATTACACGTTAGTCCTTTTACATGTGTGAGGGTGGGGGGTCGTTAAGTGTGTGTATATATGCATGTAATGGGTTTTGTTCAAACATTTCAGAAATACGTAAGGTAGTAATTAATTCCTTCATTATGCCTGTCCCAATTCTGAAAAAATCACTACTAAAAATTTGGTTGCATTCTTCAAGATTTTAAAATTTAAGGTATCTTATATAATGTAATATAATTACTATTTTTTATTTAAAAATGAATCATAGTTCTACATATTGTTGCAAAGTAACTTGCTCTTCCTCTACCTATTATATTCTAGATATTTCCCATTGTGTTCCCCTATCTTCTGCCCCTGTTCTCTGTCCTTCATCTAAATAACTATCAATCTATATAATTTTAAGAAAGGAAAATTCCCTTTTATACACACACTCACACCATGCATTAATAAATAATTAATAATATTTATTTATTATATTTATATTATATTTATATTATATATTATATTTATTGATATTATTTATTTATTTAATAGTTAATAAATAATTGTGTATGTTTGTATATTCTATGATATATTACATGTATTATACATTATATTATGTAGTATATGTACATTTATTTATTAACTAATCCACCATAATGAATAGGGCATGAAAACAACACACACAAGAGACTTCTCTGAAGGGCCAGGTTCTGGTGAACAGGGGATTCTGTACTGCAAAGCCCTACAGAACCTGTTCTTCCTAAAGCCATTGCATTCTAGAGTAGAAGATGTAGCTGACTTTTCTAACACAGAAACAGACCCAGAGAGATAGAAAAAAATGAGACAGAGAAATATGTCCCAAATGAAAGAACAAGATAAAATCACAGCAGGAGACCTCAGTGAAACAGAAATAAGGAATATACCTGATAGAGAATTTAAAGCAATAATCACGACTTAAGAAAAGGTTGGAGGACATCAGTGAGACCTTAACAAACATATCAGAGGTGAAGAACTCAATAAATGATATTAAAAATACAATAGATAGAATAAATACTATGCTTAGGAAGCAGAGGAATATATCAGTGACTTGAGGGATAGAGTAATTGAAAATGATTAAACTGAACAAGTGAGAGCAAATACTGCATAATGAGAATTGAGGTAGAGAATTCAATGATTCTATCAAACATAAAACCATTCACATTATAGGAATCCCAGAAGAGGAAAGAGAAGGGGAGGGGTGGGCAGGAAATATATTTGAAGAAATAATAACTGAAAAACCTGAATCTGGAGAGGGAAACAGATCCCCCAACAAATTCAGCCCAAGGAGGTCCATACCAAGACAATAGTAATTAAAATGGCAAAAAAAAAAGTGAAAGAAAAGAATTTTAGGGGGGCCTGGGTGGATCAGTCAGTTGAGCATCTGACTTTGGCTCAGGCAATGATCTCATGGCTTGTGGGTTCGAGCCCCGCTTCGGGCACTGAGCTGACCGCTCTGAGCCTGTAGCCTGCTTTAGATTCTGTGTCTCCATCTCTCTGCCTCTCCCCTATTCACATTCTCTCTGTGTCTCAAAAATAAGTAAACATTAAAAAATTATAATAAAAAAAGAATTTTAAAGGTTGCAAGAGAAAAGAAAACAAATACATAAAAGAAACCTCATAAGGCTATCAGCTAATTTTTTCAGGGGAAACTTTGTAGACCAGAAGAGAGTGGCAGGATATATTCAAAGGGCTGAAAGGGAAAAAATGCAGCTAAGAATTTTCTATCCAGCAAGTCTATCATTCAGAATAGAAGGGCAGTAATGGTCCCCAAACAAAAGATAAAAGAATTCATAACCACTACACTTGCTATACAAAAAATGTTAAGAAGGACTCTAAGTAGAAAACAAAAACCATAAGTAGGAGTAAGAAAAATAGGAAGCACAAAAGCAAAAAAAAAAAAACCTTTAAACTTTAAATATATCTACAAAAATCAGTCAAGAGAAGCACAATATAAAAGAATATAAAATATGATACCAAATATCTGAAACATGAAGGGGAAAGGAGGAAAGAATGAGTTCAAAATTAAAGTACCATCAGTTTAATATAGACTGCTATATGCATAAGATGTTATATATAAACTGAATGGTAACCACAAATCAAAAAGCAGTAATAGATATGCAAAAAATAAAGAGTAAGGAATCCAAGGACATCACTAAAGAAAACCAGCAAACCATGAAAGAGAGAAAGAAAAGAATGGATCAGAGAAAAACTACAAAAACAACCATAAAACAAAATGGCAATAAATATATATCTACCAATAATTACTTTGAATGTAAATGGACTAAATACTGTAATCAAAAGACATAGGGTGATGGGGCACCTGGTTGGTTCAGTTAGTTAAGCATCTGACTATTGATCTCGGCTCAGGTCATGATCTCATGGTAACCAAGGTTGAGCCCCTCATCGGGCTCTACTCTGACAGCACAGAGCTTGTTTGGGCTTCTGTGTCTCCCTCTCTCTGCCTGTCCCCTGCTGTCTTTCTCACTCTCTTTCTCAAAGGAAATAAACTTTTTTAAAAATGTGGGAAATTTCTAGGGTACCTGGGTGACTCAGTTGGTTGAGCTTCTGACTTTGGTTCAGGTTATAATCTCATGGTTTATGGGTTCAAACCCCATGTTGGACTTTGCTCTAACAGCAAGGAGCCTGCTTTGGATCCTCTCCCTCACTCTCTGCCCCTCCCCAACTTGTGCTTGCTCTATCTCTCCCAAAAATAAGCAAACAAACAAACAAAAAAAGCCACACAGGGTCATAGAGTGACACAATGGATTAAAAAAAAAAAAAGATCTATCTATATGCTGCCTCCAAGAGATTCACCCCAAACCTAAAGCACCTGCAGATTGAAAGTGAGGGGATGGAGAAACACTTATCATGGAAATAGATGTCAAAAGAAAGCCAGAGTAGTGATATTTCTATCAGACAAAATACTTTAAAAGAAAGTCTATAAAGAGACACAGAGGATACTATATAATAATAAAGGAAACAATCCAACAAGAAGATATAACAATTGTAAATATATATGTACTCAATATGAAAGCGCCCAAATACATAAAAAAGTGAATAACAAACATAAAGGAACTAATTGATAGTAAGCCAATAGTAGTAGAAGACTTTACATTGATGGACAGATCATCCAAACACAAATAGTGTTTTGTATTTGGCTTTGAAGGACACACTGGACCAGATGGATTTAATATATACATTCTATCCTAAAACAGCAGAATACACCTCAATTTCAAATTCATATGGAATATTCTCTAGAATATATTACATATTAGATCACAAACCAGGCCTCAACAAATTAAAAAAGAGCAAAGTCATGCCATGAATCTTTTCTGATCACAAGAAAAATCTGGAAAGACCACACATACATGGAGGTTAAACAACATGTTACTCAACAATGAATAGGTCAATCAAGAAATCAAAGAAGAAATCAAAAAGTAAATAGATGGAAACAAAAATGAAAACACAACAGTCTAAAACCTTTGGGATGCAGCAAAAGTGGTTCAAAGAGGGAAGGTTATAATAGTACAGGCCTAATTTAGGAAGTAAGAGGGGCGCCTTGTTAGTTCATTTGGCTGAGCATCCAACTCTTGATTTTGGTCATGATCTGATGGTTTTGTGAGTTCAAGCCCCACATGGGGCTCTATGCCAACTATGCATGGAGTCTGCTTGGACTTCTCGCTGACCATCTCCTGCTCACATTCTCTGTCTCTTTCAAAATTAATAATTAAACTTAAAAAAAAAAAGAAGCAAAAAAAAGTCTCAAACAAACTAATCTTACACCTAGAGGCTAAACAAAGACAACAAACAAAACGCAAAACGAGCAGAAGGAAGAAAATTATAAAGATTTGAGCAGAAATAAATGACATAGAAAAAAAATAGAACAGATCAATGAAACCAGTATCTGGTTCTTTGAAAATTTCAAAAAAAGTTGACAAACCTCCAAACAAACTCATAAAAAAAGTCTCAAATAAAGAAAATAATAAATGAAACAGGATAAATAAAAACCAACACTGCAGAAATACAATTGTAAAACAATTTTATAAAACTATATGCTGGGCCACCTGAGTAGCTCAGTTGGTTAAATGTTCAGCTCTTGGTTTCAGTTCAGGTCATGATCTCATGATTCATGAGTTTGAGCCCCATGTTGGGCTCTGCACAGATGGTGTGGAACCTGCTTAGGATTTTCTGTTTCTCTCTCTCTCTGCCCCTCCTCCACTTGTGCTCTTTCTCAAAATAAGTAAATGCACTGAAAAAAAAAAACATATGCCAACAAATTAGACTACCTAGAAGAAATGGATAAATTCCTAGAAACACATAACCAACCAAAACTGAAGCAGGAAGAAACAGAAAAACTAAGCAGACTGATTACTGGCAAGATTGTGTCACTAATCAAAAATCTTCCAATATACAAAAGTTCCAGGACCAGATGACTTTCCTAGCAAATTTTACCAAACATTTAAAGAAGAGTTAGTAACTATTCTACTCAAACCGTTTCAAACAATAGAAGAAGGAAAACTTCCAAATTCATTCTATGAAGTCACCATCACCCTGATACCAAAAACCAGATAAAGACACCACAAAAAAAAAAAAAAAGAGAGAGAGAGAACTACAGGCCAATATCTCTTGATGAACACAGATGCAAAAAATCTTCAACAAAATATTAGCAAACAGAACCTAACAGTACATTTTTAAAAATCATTAATCATGATCAGGCAGGATTTATTCCCAGGATGCAAGTGTGGTTCAATATTCACAAATCAATCAACATGATACATCATATCAAAAAGAAAAAGGATAAAAAAACATAATCATTTTAAAAGATACAAATAAGTACTTGACAAATCGCACATTTCATGATAAACGCCCTCTACAAAATAGACTTAGAGGGAATATACCTCAACATAAAAAAGGCCATAGATGAAAAACCCACTGTAAACATAATACTCAATAGGGGAAAACTGAGAGCTTTCCACCTAAGGTCAGGAAAAAGACAAGGGATGTTCACTTTCACCACTTTCAGTCAACTTAGTACTGGAAGTCTTAGCCACAACAATTAGACAAGTGAAAGAAACAAAGGCCATCCAAATTGGTAGAGAAAAAGTTATACTGTCACTTTCACAGATGACATGATGCTCTGTGTAGAAAACCCCAAAGACTCCACCAAAAATAGCTGCTAGAACTGATGAATGAATTCATTAAAATCATAATATATAAAATGAACATACAGAAATCTTTTGCATTTCTATTCAGCAATAATGAAGCAGAAGAAAGAGAAACTAAGGGATCAATTCCTTTTTCAAATGTACCAAAAAGAATAAGATACCTAGGAATAAACCTAAGCAAAGAAGTAAAAGATCTATGTTCTTTAAAAAAAATTTTTAACATTTATTTATTATTGACAGACAGAGAGAGACAGAGCATGAGCAGGGGAGGGGCAGAGAGAGAGGGAGACACAGAATCTGAAGCAGGCTCCAGGCTCCAAGCCGTTAGCACAAAGCCTGAGGCATGGCTCAAACTCACAAACCACGAGATCGTTACCTGAGCCAAAGTCGGTTGCTCAAAAGGCTGAGCCACCCAGGTGCCCCAAAAGACCTATACTCTTAATAGTATAAAATGCTGATGAAAGAAATTGAAGATGACACAAAGAAATGGAAACGCATTCCATGCTCATGGATTGGAAGAACAAATATTGTTAAATGTCTACACTACCCTTAGCAGTCTACAGATTTAATGCAATCCCTATCAAAATACCAACAGCATTTTACAGAGCTAGAACAAAAATCCTAAAATTTATATAGAACCACAAAAGACCTGGAATAGCCAAAGCAATTTTGAAAAAGTAGAGCAAAGCTGGAGGTATCACAATTCCAGATTTCAAGTTATATTACAAAGCAGTAGTACCCAAAACAGTATAGCACAAAAATAGAGAATAGATCAATGGAACAGAATAAATAAAACTCTCAAGTATATGATCAATCAATTTTTGACCAAGAAGGAAAGAATATCAAGTGAGGGGCACCTGGGTGGCTCAGTTGGTTAAATGTTCGACTTCGACTTAGGTCATGATCTCCTAGTTTATGGGTTCAAGCCCCACGAAAGGCTCTGTGCTAATAGCTCAGAGCCTGGATCCTGCTTCAGATTCTGTGTCTTCATCTCTCTCTGTCTCTCCCCCCACCCCTCTCTTTAAAAAATAAATAAGCATTAAAAAAAGAGAAGGAAACAATATCAAATGAGAAAAAGAAATCTCTTCAACAAATGGTGCTGGGAAAACTGGTCAGCTACATGTAAAAGGATGAAACTGGGCCATTTTCTTACATAATGCAGAAAAATAAACTCAAAATTGATCAAAGACCTAAATGTGAGACCTGAAAACATAAAAGTCCTAGAAGAGAACACAGCCACTAATCTCTCTGACATCAGCTATAGCAACCTTTTTTAAGATATGTCTCCTGCATCAAGGGAAATAAAAGCAAAAATACATAATTGAGGTGACATCAAAATAAAAAGCCTCTGCATAGTAAAGGAAACAATCAACAAAACTAAAAGAGAACCTACGAAATGTGAGAAGATATTTGCAAATGACCTATCTGATAAAAGGTTAGTATCCAAACTATATAAATAACTTCTAACTCAACACCCAAGAATATGAAAAATCCAATTCAAAAATGGGGAGAATTCATGAACAGACTTTTCTTCAAAGAAGACATCTAGATGGCCAATAGACACATAAAAAGATGTTCAACATCATTCATCATTGAGTGTTGGTATAAATGTAAACTGATTCAGTCACTCTGGAAATCAGTATGAAGTTTTCCACAAGTTAAAAATAAAACTAGCCTATGATCCAGCAATTGCACTACAGGGTATCTACCAAAAAAATACAAAAACGCAACTGTGAAGAATTACATATACCCCTATATTTAGAGCAGGATGATTTATAATAGCCAACTAAATGTCTTCTCTGGCAAAATGTCTATTAATGTCTTCTACCATTGCATAAAGGGGCAACTACTCTGGAAAACAGCATGGAGGTTTTTAAGAAAGTTAAAAATAGCACTATTCTACAATCCAGCAATTGTACTACTAGGTTTTTACCCAAGGGATACAAAAATGTTGATTCTAAGGGATGCATGCTGGTGTTTATAGCAGCATTATTTACAATACCCAAATTATGAAAACAATCCAAGTGTCCACTCACTGATGAATGGATAAAGATGTGTGGTGTATATATATATAACAATATTATTCAGCCATAAAAAAGAATGAAATATTCCCATTTGCAACAACATGGATGGAGATAGTGTAATGCAAAGCAAAATAAGTCAGTCAGAGAAATACAAATTCCATATGATTTCACTCATATGTGGAATTTAAGAAACACCACAAATGAACATGGAGGGGGGGAGAGCAAATAAGAAACAGATTCTTAACTATAGAGAACAAACTGATGGTTACCAGAGGGGAGGCAGGGGAGGATGGGTGAAATAGTAAAGGAGATAAAGGACAGCACTTGTGCTGAACACTGAATGATATATGGAATTGTCAATACACTATTTTGTACACCTGAAACTAATATAACACTGTATGTTAACTATACTGGAATTTAAAAAGAATAGAATGAAATAGAATAGAATAGAATAGAATAGAATAGAATAGAATAGAATAGAAAAATAATAAAATAATAAAATAAAATAAAATAATATAAAATAGGGGCACCTGGGTGGCTCAGTTAGTTAAGCATCCAACTTCTAGCTCAGGTCATGATCTCACGCCTCGTGAGTTCAAACCTCACATTGGGCTCTGTGCTGACAGCTCAGAGCCTAGAGCCTACTTCGGATTCTGTGTTTCCCTCTCTCTCTGTGCCTCCCCCACTCATTCTCTGTCTCAAAAATAAACATTACAATTTTTTAAAATAAAATAAGAAAATCCTATAATGCTCACAGTCTAAGATTGAACCGCCTATGTTTCACTTTTGGAAAAAAAATATATTTGGGAACTAAGGCCATGAGTGCATGGAAAAGAGAAGAGTGTTAAAAGTGTTAAAAGCCTTGTGACACCACATTTCAAAACCACAAAGAGCAAGAAGAATCCACAAAGGACAAAGTAGAATAGCAAGAAAAGAGACAGAATATGATGCTACAGAAATTAAGAGAAGAAAACTTCTTGAGATATAGTAGTGTTTGAGCATGCTCGGTGGATAGAGTTTAAAAAAAAAGGACATGATAAGGCATGATTTAGTTAATTACTTTGGATTTAGCTCTTCGACTATTATTATACCTTAAAGAAGGTAGTATTAAATGAATTTTGTTAAGGGTCCCATTTTCATGCATTTGGGCATGATGAAAATAAAGGAAGCAGATAAAATGAATGAAGAATGTTTTTAATCTAACAAAAATAACTTAGAATTAATATAGAGAGCAAATATCAACAACCATGAGGATCTAGAAGAGGGTTATCAATGACAAGTCTGTTAGGTAGGGAGCATTTTCGAATGCTGCAGAAACATCAGAGAAAGTAACAATGTAAGCAAAGGCCATAGAAAAATACACCCAAAAACAGGTGGATAAACTTTTCATTCTGATAAGAGTTGGGTAGTTCTTCCAGAATCAAAAGCATAAACATTTGATTAATATGAGTTAAAAGATTGAACCCCAGATATCATTTTATGAAATTATGGAAAAAAATGAGGAACAGTGAAGAATTAGGTGATGATTTCCTGTTTTTCAATGAACTGTTCCATACTCTTTCCATGTAACTCCAAACATCATGACTCCATATTAGATTTCAGAAAATTTAACGTATCAATTAAAGTCAGTAGATCAAATTTTAATTACTTAGAATCTAATTTTGTATATGGTTAGGAAATAATTCTGGAGAGACATGTAGTCTGGAGTTCTACATATTGTTTTTACATGAAAATAGCTAATTAGTCATGAAATGCGACAAATTCTATTTTCCGTTTACCTCTTAAGTCTCTCTTTTCATCTCCATTTCTACTGTCACTATCTTATTTCTGAGCCCACTTACTTGTGTCCTTGGCACCAGACTTTCCCTCCTACAATCCATTTTCCATGTAACAGATACGTTGATTAAAAAAAAAAAAGTATTTGAAAACATCTCTTCCAGTTCAAAACAACTAAAAATAAGAAGTTATCTCCCCTTTCTCTTAAGAGTCTAATAAAATTACAGCAAGTGAAGATACTGGTAGAAAAACAGAAGAAGCAAAAGACAGCCCCTGTGTACACATGAACAGTTAACAACCGAGGATAGCCCATATCCCATGGAGGTACCTGGCTCAAAGAGCAATGTCATGCCAGGTGGGAGTAGAAACCCTTTAAAAACAGTTAATTGAAAGTCTGTATACTGAAATATTACTCTAGTCAGGTGTCCCACACTCACTTCACTTTCAACCCCATGCTCCTTGGGCATTGCAGCCCAGTAATATAGTCCCAGGCATCCAAAAATAACACAGAGAATTAACTGCACGAGCATATGGTTTCTA
The DNA here is from genome assembly GCF_003009895.1 of Hyaena hyaena. Classification (NCBI taxonomy): domain Eukaryota; kingdom Metazoa; phylum Chordata; class Mammalia; order Carnivora; family Hyaenidae; genus Hyaena; species Hyaena hyaena. Next base: position 63,330 of record NW_024081268.1, read on the forward strand.
ATGTTATGGAATGGCTTCCAGTGCCCCCAGAATAAACCTTTCCTCATTTTAGCATTCTTTTTTTTTTTTTAAATTTTTTTTAAATGTTTACTTATATTTGAGAGAGAGAGACAGTGTGAGCAGGGGGAGGGTCAGAAAGACAGGGGACAGAATGTGAAGCAGGCTCCAGGCTCCCAACTGTCAGCACAGAGCCCGACGCAGGGCTTGAACTCACAAACTGTGAGATCATGACCTGAGCTGAAGTTGGATGCTTAATAGACTGAGCCACCCAGGGGCCCCCATTTTAGCAATCAAGGATCAGTTTCCTTGTCTGCTCACCCCAAAGGTGACAAGCATGAATTCAGATCTGAGCTACCAGCACTAGTCCTCATGGTGGGAGAAAGCTAGCAGAGAAACAGGCATAAAAAGCAGAGGAAAATGACAACAGTCAGCAGTCTTCTATTCTTAGATATGAATAAACAAAGAATGCCAGATATATGGCAAAACAAAAAACTAAGATAAATAAAAACTGCTGAGCAAACAAGAAACAGATACATGAGAGAATATAAATAAATATAAAGAGAATTCTAAAATAAAAACCAGTGTATACTGAGGAATTGGAAAAAGTAATGTAACCACTAAAGAACAGCAGGCTATGAAAACAAATAAATGTTAAGAATTCTCAGAAAGTCCCTCACTCGCCTCCGACGGCCTGCCTCATGGCCCACACGCCTTGCCGCTGCCCTGCAGAAATGCTTCGATTACCCACAGTCCTTCGCCAAATTAGGCCAGTGTCCAGGGCACTGGCTCCTCATCTCACTCGGGCTATGCCAAAGATGTAAAATTTGGTGCAGATGCCCTAGCCTTAATGCTTCAAGGTGTAGACCTTTTAGCCGATGCTGTAGCTGTTACTATGGGGCCAAAGGGAAGAACAGTGATTATTGAACAGAGTTGGGGCAGTCCCAAAGTAACAAAAGATGGTGTGACTGTTGCAAAGTCAATTGACTTAAAAGATAAATATAAAAATATTGGTGCTAAACTTGTTCAAGACGTTGCCAATAACACAAATGAAGAGGCTGGAGACGGCACCACCACTGCTACTGTCCTGGCACGCTCTATCGCCAAGGAAGGCTTTGAGAAGATTAGCAAAGGTGCTAATCCAGTGGAAATCAGGAGAGGTGTGATGTTAGCTGTTGATGCTGAAATTGCTGAACTTAAGAAACAGTCTAAACCTGTAACAAACCCTGAAGAAATTGCTCAGGTTGCTACCATTTCTGCAAATGGAGACAAAGAAATTGGCAACATCATTTCTGATGCAATGAAAAAGGTTGGAAGAAAGGGTGTCATCACAGTAAAGGATGGAAAAACACTAAATGATGAATTAGAAATTATTGAAGGCATGAAGTTTGATCGAGGTTATATTTCTCCATACTTTATTAATACATCAAAAGGCAGAAATGTGAATTCCAAGATGCCTATGTTCTGTTGAGTGAAAAGAAAATTTCTAGCGTCCAGTCCATTGTACCTGCTCACGAAATTGCCAATGCTCACCGGAAGCCCTTGGTCATAATTGCTGAAGATGTTGATGGAGAAGCTCTGAGTACACTCATTTTGAATAGGCTAAAAGTTGGTCTTCAGGTTGTAGCCATCAAAGCTCCAGGTTTTGGTGACAATAGAAAGAACCAGCTTAAAGATATGGCCATTGCTACTGGCAGTGCAGTGTTCGGAGAAGAAGGGTTGACTCTAAATCTTGAAGATGTTCAGCCTCATGACTTAGGAAAAGTTGGAGAAGTCATTGTGACCAAAGATGATGCAATGCTCTTAAAAGGAAAAGGTGACAAGGCTCAAATTGAAAAACGTATCCAAGAAATCATTGAGCAGTTAGATATCACAACTAGTGAATATGAAAAGGAAAAGCTGAATGAACGTCTGGCAAAACTCTCAGATGGAAGAGCTGTGCTGAAGGTTGGTGGCACAAGTGATGTTGAAGTGAATGAAAAGAAAGACAGAGTTACAGATGCCCTTAATGCCACCCGAGCTGCTGTTGAAGAAGGCATTGTTCTGGGAGGGGGTTGTGCCCTGCTTCGGTGCATTCCAGCCTTGGATTCAATAACTCCAGCTAATGAAGATCAAAAAATTGGTATAGAAGTCCTTAAGAGAACACTCAAAATTCCTGCAATGACCATTGCTAAGAATGCAGGTGTTGAAGGATCATTGATAGTTGAGAAAATTATGCAGAGTTCCTCAGAAGTTGGTTATGATGCTATGCTTGGAGACTTTGTGAATATGGTAGAAAAGGGTATCATTGATCCAACTAAGGTTGTAAGAGCTGCTTTATTGGATGCTGTTGGAGTGGCCTCTCTGTTAACTACAGCAGAAGTTGTAGTCACCGAAATTCCTAAGGAACAGAAGGACCCTGGAATGGGTGGAATGGACGGAATGGGAGGTGGTATGGGAGGTGGCATGTTCTAATTCCTAGAATAGTGCTTTACCATTATTAATGAACTGTGAGAGGAAGCTCAAGGCAGTGCACCTCAAAAATAACGTGAGAAGTCAGTTGAAGGAAATGACTGAAGAAAAGGCTGGCAGATGTTTTAAGGAAATCACTATAACCATCAGTTACTGGTTTCAGTTGACAACATATAATGGTTTAGTGCTTTCATTGTCCATGCCTACAGATAATTTATTTTGTATTTTTGAATAAAAAGACATTTGTACATTCCTGATAACTGAATGCAAGAGCCATGTACCAATGTACTGCTTTCAACTTAAATCACTGAGGCATTTTTACTACTGGGGGTAGAGCAGAGAGAGAGGGAGACACAGAATCCAAAGCAGACTCCAGGCTCTGAGCTGTCAGCACAGAGCCCAGCACGGGCTCTCGAACCCACAAACTGCGAGATCATTCATGATCTGAGCCGAAGTCGGACACCTAACTGACTGAGCTACCCAGGTGCCCCAATATTTATTTTCTTATTGTAGAATACATAAAAATTTTAAGCAGATACATGTAACATGTCAGACTTGACTAAAAATTATCTTCAAGAATTCAAAATTCAATATCTCATATAAAAGAAAAATAAGGGTTTTATTTAAATACTGGCTCGAGTAACCACTAAGAAGCCAAAGTTTATTAAAATGATTGATAGGGGCACCTGAGTGGCTCAGTTGGTTGAGAATCTGACTTCGGCCCAGGTCACGATCTCACAGTTAGTGGGTCCGAGCCTCGTGTCAGGCAGGCTCTGTGCTAGGATTGTGGAGCCTGTTTGGGATTCTCTCTCTCCCTTTCTCTCTGTCCTTCCCCCACTGTACTCTCTCTCAAAACAAACAAACAAACAAACAAACAAACAAAGATGAATTGATAGAAACATAATATCCATAAGAAAAGTGGTAGCTATGTCATTATGTGGGTCAATAATCCTCTATCCTGGGTGCTATAAGCACTACACTAATAGATTCCAAACTCTAAGAACACTGGCAAATTGGAAGACACCTGAAGAATGATTAAAAAGATGAAGATTGAGGGGTTATGGTTCAAGATGACCACATAGAAAGCTCCTAAACTCACTTCTGCTCACAAGCGTGCTGCACCTGAAGCTATATATGGAACCATTCCCTCTGAGAGAAATCAAAAAGATGACTGACACCTACACATGAGGTGAAGGGGGAAAGAAAACCACACTGAAACAGGTAAGAGAGGCTGAGACACAATCTCCCAATAAATCCCATTTCTAGTTCAGGGACAAAAAAAACAAGAAGGAACTCCTAACTCCCAACTTCTCCCTGAGGAGTGAGGGTTTGGACCCTACATGTAGCACCAAAATCTTTAATACTTCCACCTGAGAGATGGGCCTCCAGAGCATCTAGCTTTAAAGCCAGTAGTGCTTTCATCCAGGAGACCCACAGGTTATTGTGAACTCAGAGACAGTTGTCAAAGGGCTCATGGGACTCATCATGGCTAACCCCCCAGGATTCAGTGCAAAGAGAACAGACTGAAGCTTGCCCAGTCTTTCCTTGAAAGAGGACTATGAGCTTATCATAATATCTGGGCCTAAGGAGCAAGCTTCTATTTTAACACACATCAAGAGTCAAACCACAATACTCTCTAGAGACAGGGATGCAGGTGGCACAATCTTCAATCTCTCCCTCTGCCTCACATCAAGTAACCAGAATCCCAGAAAGGAACTCATGCATACGTCTGGCACCCCAGTTTTTGCCTATGTCCACATGAGACAAATCAAACTTTATGACAGACTGCAATAAGAGACAAAGTCAATAAATAAGGACAAAGGAGTCACTCCAACAAGAAGATAAAAAATTTATAAGTATTTATGCACTCAACATAGAAGCAACTAAATGTATAAAATAACTGTGAATAGGCATAAAGGGAAAAATAGCAACACAGTAATAGTAGAGGACTTTAATATTCCACCTTAATCAAAGGATAGATCAAGACAGAAAATCGATAAGGAAATATTAGACTGAAATATTACATTAAACAAGATGGACTTAACAGACTTTTACAGAATATTCCATTCAAAAGCAGTAGAATAAACATTCTTCTCAAGTACAAATGGAATATTCTCCGGAATATAGCATATATTAGACCATAAAACAACTATTAATGAATTTAAGAAGGCTGAAATCATACCAAGCATCTTTTCAGAGCACAATGGTATGAAATAGAAATCAATTATAAGAAGAAAACTGGAAAATTCACAAATATGTAAACATTAAACAATATGTTACTGAACAAATTGGGTCAAAGAAGAAATCAAAAGAGAAATTTAAAAAAGAAACCTTGGGTGCCTGGGTGGCTCAGTTGGTTAAGCATCCGACTTCAGCCCAGGTCATGATCTCACGGTTTGTGGGCTCAAGACCCGCATCAGGGTCTGTGCTAACAGCCAGCTCGGAGCCTGGAGCCTGTTTCAGATTCTGTGTCTCCCCCTCTCTCTGACCCTCCCCTGCTCACGCTGTCTCTCTCAGAAATAAATAAAAAACATTAAAAATTTTTCAAAAAAAGAAAAGAAATGTTGAGACAAATTAAAATAGACACACAATATACCTTATATATCCTGGAAGAAAAAAGAAATACAACATACAAAAAACATACTGGATGCAGCAAAAGTAGCTCAAAGAGGGAATTTCATAGCAATAAATGCCTACATTGAGAAATAAGAGAGATCTCAAATGAATAACCTAACTTTACATCTCAAGGAACTAGAAGAAGAAGAATAAACTCATTCCAATGTTAGTATAAGAAATAACAAAGATCGGGGCGCCTGGGTGGCTTAGTCGGTTAAACGTCCAACTTTCGCTTAGGTCATGATCAAGCGGTTAGTGGGTTCAAGCCCCACGTCAGGCTCTGTGCTGACTGCCAGCTCAGAGCTTGGAGCCTGTTTCAGTCTGTGACTCCCTCTCTCTGTGACCCTCTCCTGCTCACACTGTCTCTCTCTCTCTCCTAGAAATAAATAAAACATTAAAAAAAAAAAGAAATAACAAAGATCAGTGTGTAAATAAACAAAGCGAACAACAAAAACAATAGAAAAGATTGGTGAAACTAAGAGCTGTTTTTTGAAAAGATAAACAAAATTGACAAATCTTTAGCTTGACGCACCAAGAAAAAAGAGAGAGGACTTAAAAAATTAAATCATTGGGGTGCCTGGGTGGCTCAGTTGGTTGAGCGTCCAACTTTGGCTCAGGTCATGATCTCACGGTTCATGGGGTCGAGCCCCACGTCGGGCTCTGTGCTGACAGCTTGGAGCCTGGAGCCTGTTTCAGATTCTGTGTCTCCCTCTCTCTCTGACCCTCCCTTGCTCGCTCGCTCTCTCTCAGAAATAAATAAAACATTAAAAAAATTAAATCATAAATGAAAGAAGACATTATAACTGACATCACAGAATACAAAGGGTTATGAGAGATGACTATGAACAATTATTTGCCAACAAGTTAAACAACCTAGAAGAAACGGATAAATATCTAGAAACATACAACTTATCAAGATTGAATCATGATGGAATAGAAAACCTAAACAGACTAATTACCAGAGATTGAATCAGTAATCAAAACTTCCCAAAAAACAAAAGTCCAGGACAGAATGGCTTCACCAATAAACTACGCCAAAAATTCAAAGAATTCATATCAGTCTTCTCAATCTCTTCCTAAACATAGAAGAGGAAGGAACTCTTCTAATTTTATGAGCCAGCATTACAAGGATGCCACAAGAAAATAGAATTACAAGCCAATATCCCTGATGAACGTAGATATAAACATTCCCCAAAATATTAGCAAACCAAATTCAATAATACATTTAAAGGATCAAGCAGGACTTATTCCAGGGAAGCAAGGATGGTTGAACACCCACAGAGCAGTCAATGTGATACATCACATTAGCAAAGTGAAGGATAAAAATTATGTCATTATCTAAATAGATGTACAAAAACCTACTGACAAAATTCAACATTGATTTATAACAAAACTCACAACATAGTGGGGCCGGGAGCCGCACTGGCCTCTCTGGACGGCAATCACAGCAAGGAAGTGACAATGTTTGCAGCTCCTGCCATGAGAAATGAAAACTGGTATCTCCTTCTGCTACTATTGGCTCATGTTGGATATAAGCCTACTGGTATTGACCAGACCTCACAATATTCAATATCAGACCCATAATCTGAAAACAGATACCTCATAAGGAAAAGCATATTCCTGCCTTTACAAAAGAGATTTTAGATGAAAGCTCTGTGGGCGATTGTCAAAAGGCTCTTCCTATGGGCCTTGCAGATCCGAGGCTCAGATAATAAAGCGGGATAAGCACACATCGGTCACGATTGAGCCTGGTTCCATGTCAGAAGAGCCTAATTTATAGTTAAAGTACAGATAAGTACAGAACATAACTNCTCTTACACTGGCAGCTGGGATGAGGATAGATAACAGTAGCTAAAACATAACCCAGGGGCAAAAGACTGACCCATTCAGGGCCCCCATGATAGTCTCCACAAACAAACCAATTCAGAAACATTCATCTTCTTGAGAGCCAGACAAAATACTCCTAACTTATCTATATACAATTTGACCTATATGTTATCCTGTTTTTCACTAAGAATATTCTGTTATTTCCTTGGTCGGAATAATTCTGCAATTGATATCACAAAAGGCCTCCCATTGTAAGAAATTCCTTTCTCTGACTTCATCTTGTTGCTGAACCTTTAAATAAAGACACAAAAACTGACAGGACAGAGATGCCTGCCTGATGATCAGAATCTCGGGGCTCTCTCACTCTCTCTCTCGCTGACACCATCCATCCTTCAGGGACCCCTGGACCTGCTGGAGCCGGCTCGGCCTCCAACAAGTGGGTATGAAGGGAACATACCTCTGCATAGAGCATCTATAACAAACCTACAGCTAGCAACATGCTTAATGGCGATAAACTCAAAGCTTTTCTTCTAAGATCAGGAATAAGACAAGGATGCTCACTCTCTCACTCTTACAGCTTTTATTCTACATAGTATTAGAAGTCCTAACCAGAGCAATCAGGCAAGAAAAAGAAATAAAAGGTATCTAAACTGGAATGGAAGAAGTAAAACTGTCACCATTTATACATGACATGATATTATATTATGAACACCCTAAAGAATCCATCAAGAAACTGTTAGAACTCAGAAGCAAATTCAGTAAAGTCACAGAATACAAAATCGATATTCAAAAAAATGTTGCATTTTTATATAGTAATAAGAAACCATCAGGAAAAAAAAAGAAATCATCAGAAAAAACAATTAAGAAAACAATCCCATTTATATTTGCATCAAAAAGAATAAAATACCTAGGAATAAATTCAACCATGTAGGTGAAAACTCCATATACTGAAAATTACAAGACACTAATAAAGAAATTGAAGATACAAATAAATGGAAAGATACTTCTTGATCATGGGTAAAAAGAATCAATATCGTTAAAATGTTCATACTCCCCAAAGCAATCTTCAAATGCAATGCAATCCCTTTCAAACTTCCACGGCAGGGGCGCCTGGGTGGCTCAGTCGGTTAAGCGTCCGACTTCAGCTCAGGTCATGATCTCACAGTTCGTGGGTTCAAGCCCCGCGTCAGGCTCTGTGCTGACAGCTCAAAGCCTGGAACCTGCTTCAGATTCTGTGTCTTCCTCTCTCTCTGCCCCTCCCCTGCTCACACTTGGTCTCTCTCTCTCTCCCAAAACTAAAAATAAACATTAAAATTAAAAAAAAAATTCCAATAGCAGTGTTCACCAAAAGAGAAAAACAATCCCAAAATGTTATGGAACCAAAAAAGCCCTCAAATAGCCAAGGCAATTTTGAGAAAACAACAAAACTGGAAGCATCATCTGCCTTCAAACTATATTACAAAGCTACAGTTATTAAAACAATACGGCATTGGCATAAAAACAAACACACACACACACACACAAAAAAAAAACATAGATCAATAGAAGAGAATGAAAAGCCCAGAAATAAAGTCATGCATATAAAGTCAATTAATTTGTGACAAAAGGGTCAAGAATGTACAATGGGGAAAGAATATTCTCTTCAATAAATGGCGTTGAGAAAACTGGGCAGTCATATACACAAGAATAACATTCAACCACTATCTTATACCATAAACAAAAATTAATTCAAAATGGATTAATGAGTTGAACATAAAACATAAAAATATAAAACTTTGAGAAAAAAAGCATAGGGGGTATACTCCTTGGGCTGGGTCTTCATAATGATTTTTTAATCTGACACCAAAAACAGAAGCAACAATAGCAAAAATAAATAAGTGGGACTGCACCAAATTAAAAAGCTCCTACATAAAAAGGAAACCATCAATAAAATGAAAGGCAGCCTACTGAATGGAAGAAAATATTTGCACAGTATATATCTGGTAAGGGGTGAATATCCGAAAATATAAAAAACTCATAAAACTCAACAACAAAATCTCAAATAATCTGATTAAAAAGCCGGCAGAGGATCTGAATAGACATTTTCCCAAAGAAGTCATATAGATGGCCCACAGGTAGATGAAAAGTACTTTACATCACTTACCATGAGGAAATGCAAATCAAAACCACAAGGAAATATCACCTCACATCTGTAGGGTAGCTTTTATTTAAAAAAACACAAGAAGTAACAAGTGTTGACAAGGACATAGAGAAAGGGAACCCTCCATATACTGTTAATGGGGATGTAAACTGGTACAGCTGTTATGGATAACAGTATCAAGTCTTCTTAAAAAGTTCAAAAATTGAACCAAGTGTCTATTGAAGGATAAATGGATAAAGAAAATGCAACACACACTCACACACAGAGGGATATTATTCAGCTATGAAAAGATTGAAATTCTCCAAGTACATCTATCCTGCACAGTGATGTCCACATCATTCTTCACATTGATCAGTCATATCTCCTTATTTCCCTAAACTTGTCTGATCTGATCTCAGAAAATACGGGGAAAAAATGAAAAAGGAACAGAGAAGTTAAGTAACCTTGTTAATGCCACACTACAGAGCCAGGCAGCTTGGCCCAAGAATGGAGCTCTTAACTGTCTCAATATGTAGGTGTCTGTTAGATTATTCTCTGTATTTTTCTTTTTTTAAAAAAAATTATAATGTTTTTTATTTATTTCTGAGAGAGAGAGAAAGAGAGAGAGCATGAGCAGGGGTGGATCAGAGAGAGAGGGAGATACAGAACATGAAGCAGGCTCCAGGCTCTGAGCTAGCTGTCAGCACAGAGCCCAACACGGGACTCAAACCCAGAAACTGTGTGATCATGACCTAAGCCAAAGTTAGACGCTCAACCAACTGAGGCACCCAAGCGCCCCTTCTCTGTATTTTTCTATGCTTAAAATGGTTTATAATTGTTTCTTTAAAGGATCTGAAGTAAAAATGGCAAAATCTTTAAAAAAAAAAAGATTATCAAAATATAATTGCTCACAAATGTCAAATACTCAATATACCTGAAACTAATTCATCCTGATTAAGTAAACTGTATAATTCACAGTTCATAATGTTTATATATATAAACATATATAATATGCAGTATAACATAGAAAGAATAGAATTCAAAAAGAGAATCAAAGATTCCAGATCCAGATAGTATGGATTAAGTGCAATGCATTCTGTCTTTCCCATTTTATATGGCTATTAAAACCTGGACTGGACATACAGCAGCTATTAATGAAGACCCCAAAGAACTTTTGAATATGTGGGTTTTATCTAGTGACATCTACCCAAATTAGAGATTAAAACAGAAACTGTTAAAAACAAAAAGCATAAGTTCACATTCCATTAACTTTCAGAGTGGTGATATTATCACCATCATCACAAATCTCTGGAAATTTCCTCTGTACAGTCATATGAGAGAGAATAGAAAAGACAAATAACATCTAAGTGATATAGGACATAGTTTTGACCACATTTTTCTAACTGCTGCCCATATGCAACATAAAAAATATTGTTTTGAACCACAAATGAGATGTTTATCAAACTGTAACAAAAAGAATTGGGACAAATATTTTAAAAACTAACTTCAGGGGTGCCTGGGTGGCTCAATTGGCTCATCTGACTTTGGCTCAGGTCATGATCTCACACCAGGTGAGTACAAACCCTGCGTTGGGCTCTGTGCTTACAGCTCAGAGCCTGGAGCCTGCTTCAGATTCTGTGTCTGCCTCTCTCTTTCTCTGCCCCTCTCCAGCTCATGCTCTCTCCATCAAAAATAAATAAACATTAAAAAAATTAACTTCATACTGATTAAAAGGCAAAAAGAGGTATGGCAATATTTTAACAAAAAGTTAGAAAAAAATGTTTAGAATTTAAAAAGACATTTCTAAGTAATACAGACACATGTTTTTTGATGTCTTTTTGCCAGCTCTGGCTGCCAGCATTACTTGCTTAAGGCTCTCCATTCACATAGGATCATGACAGTTAAAAAGGATACCAAATTCATGTTCTGCCACTACTTTTTACACATGGACTTACATTGCCATTGAGAAGAAATTCATTTTAATAAGTTAATTGTTTATATTTAAGAGACTGTCTACATCAAGCTTTCCAAATTCTTTCACCAGAGTTAGTATTCCTTACCTGGAGTAGTGGAGATGACCAATACCACTAACCAAATATCCTTGAACAGTCTCAGCTCTTCTAGCGTTCCAAAGAAAATGACTGTCCATTAAATCTCTTTGTTATCCAAGGAATACTCTGAGTAAGGTAAATGGTTCATCATTCACCAAGGAACACCTATGAAGTTATCACATATTATACCTATTAGAAATTTTTAGACTTATGATGACCTATTTTTGAAATCTGTAAGAAAAAAATATTATGTAGATTACTTGTGATTTTACAAGGTTGCAATAATTTTTGACATTTAAAAGACCTTCAGTAAAAATAATTTTCCTTACTTGGCTTTAAGAATGTCAGGGTCTAGAGGGTGCCCGAGTGGTTTAATCAGTTGAGCATTTGACTTTGGCTCAGTTCCTACTCACAGCTTGTGAGTTTGAGCTCCACATCAGGCTCACTCCTGTCAGGGCAGAGCCTGCTTCTGCCCCTCTCTCACTCCTCTCTCTCTCTCTCTCCCTCTCCCAAAAGTAAATAAACATTAAAAAATAAATTGGGGCCCCTAGGGGCTCAGTTGGTTAAGCATCCAACTTTGGCTCAGCTCGTGATCTCTCGCAGTTCATGAGTTCAAGCCCCACATCAGGCTCTGGGCTAACAGCTCAGAGCCTGGAGCCCTCTCTATCTGCTACTCTCCTGATCGTGCTCTGTCTCTATCTCTGTCTCTGTCTCAAAAATAAATAAACATTAGTTTTTTTAAAAAAATAAATTAAAAAAAAAGAATGTCAGGGGCACCTGGGTGGCTCAGTCGGTTAAGCATCCGACTTCGGCTCAGGTCATGATCTTGCAGTTCGTGGGTTTGAGCCTCGCATCGGGTTCTGTGCTGGCAGCTCAGAGTCTGGAGTCTGAGATTCTGTGCCTCCTTCTCTCTCTCTCTGCCCCTCCCCCGCTCATGTTTTGTCTCTCTCTGTTTCAAAAATAAATAAACTATAAAAAAATTTTAAAACAGAATGTCAGGGTCTAGGAATATTATGTTTTTCAAAGAAATTTTTACTACAATAGAAAAATATATAAACTGTGGTTTTAGAATTTTAGAACATATAAACAAATATAACACATGACTGATATAAAATGGGTTTGGACAATATTAAAATGTGAAGTTGTAATTTAAAAATATCTTAAGATAGTTTAGGCCTGGCCATGGGCTCTGGAACCAAGGGATAGGATGGTCTCTTTAATAAATGATGTTGGAAAAACTAGACAGCCATCTGAAAAGACTGCATTTGGAATTTTATCTTATACCATACACAAAAATCAAGTCAAAATTGATTAGGGAGTTAAACATAAGGTAAAAAACCATAAACCTCTTAGAGGAAAACAAAGGGGGAAATCTTGAGGTTAATCTCAGGAATGATTTCTTAGATATGGCATCAAACTCACAGGAAATAAATGCAAAATGGGAATACATCAAATTACAACGTTTCTGCACAGAAAAGGAAATTATCAATACAATGAAAAGGGAGTCTACAGAATGGGAGAAAATCTTTGCAAAACATATATCTGATAAGGGGTTAATATCCAAAATATATAAAGAACACATACAACTCAGTAAGAAAAAAAATCCAATTTAAAAATGGGTAGAGAAACTTAGTAGACATTTCTCCAAAGAATACATACAAATGGCCAACAGATACACGAAAAGATGTTCAACATCACTAATCATCAGAGAAATACAAATCAAAACTAGATATCACCTCATCCAGAGAAAGTGGCTACTATCAAAAAGAAAAAATAAAAAAAAGCAAATGTTGTCAACGATGTAGAGAGAAAAGAACCTTTTTACACTGTTGGTAAATTGGTGCAGCCACTATGGAAAACACTATGGTAGATCCTCAGGAAAAAAAAATCATGTGATCTAACAATCCCGTTTATGAGATATACCCAAAGGAACTGAAATTAAGATCTCAAAGATATATCTGCACTCCCATGTTCAATGCAGCATTAGTTACAATAGAGAAGACATGAAAGCAAGATAAATGTCCACTGATGGCTGAATTGATAAAGAAAATGCAGTATATACATGCAATGGAAAATCATTCAGCCTTAAAGAGAATGCTATTCTCTGCTATTAGTAATAATGTGGATGAACCTGCAGGATCTTATGGTAAGCTAAATAAGACAGACACTTATCAATGTCAATACTATGTGATACCACTTATATGAGAAACCTAAAGAAGTCCAATGCACAGAAGCAGAAAGTAGAATGATGGTTGCCAGGAACTAAAAAGGGGAAAATGGGGAGTTATTAGTCAAAGCGTACAAGTTTCAGTTATGCAAGATGAATAAGTCCTAGAGATCAACTGTACAGTATAGTGCCTACAGTTAATAATACTGTATTATATATTTAAAAATTGCTAAGGGACTATATCTGATATTACGTGTTCTTATAAAAACATAATGATAAAAAAGAAGGCAGAGGGAAATTTTGGAGGTGATGGATTTTTTTAAATGGCACTGATTGTGGTAATGGTTTCATGGAGGTACACTTATGTACAAACTCATCCAGTTAAATACATTAGATATGTATAGCTTTTTGTACTTCAATTTGGTTTTTTAAAAAATATATTTCGGGGCGCCTGGGTGGCTCAGTCGGTTAAGCATCCAACTTTGGCTCAGGTCATGATCTCACAGTTCATGGGTTCGAGCCCCGCATCGGGCTCTGTGCTGACAGCTAGCTCAGAGCCTGGAGCCTGTTTCAGATTCTGTATCTCCCTCTCTCTCTGACCCTCCCCTGCTCATGCTGTCTGTCTCTCTCAGAAATAAATAAAACATAATGTATATATTTCATCTGCCCAATTTTATTTCTACTCCAGTAGATGATACATTACTGGCACACTGTCATATGAGAGGGCTAAATGACAGATACTCACTAATTTGATATTATTTCCAAATGACAAAAAAAAAATCTAGTAACATGACCAGGGTCCTATTCTGACAGGTAAATAATGGAAGAAGAAAAGAATTAAAGCCCACTTAACATTTGTTATCTTTGTTATCTTCACTGTCCTCAGTAAAGGCAGTTATATGACTTTGGGTATCTTCTCTCCAATTTGTTACTAACAACTGCCATAAAGCCAAGTGCAGACAACCCTCCAAATAATCTACTTTGCTATAAACCATTTTAATTTGAATAGGGACCAAAACTGTCATGAGAAAGCTCTTTGGTCCATAATTTTTTATTCTCAGTAATGTGATAAAATGATGACATTTCTAATTTCATTATACGTAATTAAGACAAAGCCTCCAGACTTCTATTAAAACCAGTTGTTAGTAGTAGAGGTAGACATAATAAAATGAGTAGTAGTAGAAACAGGTGTCTTAATAGTAGTAGTTTAACTGTTGCCCTTTCACAAATTTACAAATACGGATCATTGTCTCTCTCATTCTTCAGTTAGCTGTGCCATGCATTGGAGTCTGAGGCGGTCCTTTTAAAGTGGAAAGAGAAGCATATGTTTCCCTTATACTCAGAGGAAATATTTGTGGGAATATGCAGGACAGAGTGAAGGCATTTGTGGAGTGACAGATTTTTAGGTCTCTAAAAATCCTATTGTGACAGCCAGACGTTGGAGAGAGAGTCTATGGCTGTTTCCATGTCTGATAAGGCTAAACGTGGTAAATGGCTGATAAAGGTTCATACTATAGACACTTACCTGTCCTAGAAAATGGGAGAATTTCAATCAGTGGTGGCTGCTCAGGATGAAGCACTGTGGGACTGAGGCTGTGTTCCTTGGTGGTTTTGTTTGGCTGTGATTTCAATGATCAGAACCCACATAGCAGTTAGTTTTCTCCACTTTAAACTGTCACCTACAGAAAGAGGTTAGTACCCTCTGGACTAGGTAGCCTAGTCTGTAGGTGAGTACAAACCTGGTGGCAAAGGTTACTTTTATTCTTAGTAAACAAGGCAAACCTGTGGTCCTCTCCTAACAGGATATCCAAATTGACCCTTCTTTTACACTTCCCTTCTTTCTTCTTCTCTTAGACACTCTCTCTCTCAACCTCTCTTTCTCTCTCATATTGTACATACATTGAGCTTGCTAATTACTCTTTTTCATTAGGATTTCAAAACTATGCTAAGGAAGCTAGCATAGTTTTGCAATATGCAGATGATCACAAATTAACAAAGGGTCAAAGTAATTGAAGAGTGTGAGAAAATGAAACTAAATTTGGGAGTCACCTGAAAGAAATAAAATTGCAGCTTTCTGCTCATTTAGCATCCAGTGAGGCAAAACAACCAGCCATGCATGCTGCTGAAATCTGTTCATTTACTTTCTCTGGCATCTGTGTAAGCAGGCTAGCTAAACATCACCAAATACCTGGAGAAGGCCTCAGAAAAGAGAGACAAAAAAGAACAAAAGGAAAAGGAAAACTTGGAAAACAACAGTGTTGCGGACGAAATGACACAGAGGACAAGACACACACAAAAGACAGGCACAGACACAACTCCGGCCAGAGGAACAATTCTACGCAAGCCCCTCTTGCGGTTTATTTTATACCCCGGTAACTGGATACAAACTGAAATCTACAAGATGCATTCCTTTACCAAATAAGGGCAAGTAGCCAAACACATTTCAAGGACAGCGGGGAGCAAAGGGAAGAAGCGATCACAACATGTTTACTAAGAGGCCTGCCCACAACTCCAGCCTTCTCCTTACTTCTAAGGAGGGCATGTTCCCTCGTTTGCGAGCGGACCATTAAACTTGGATATTGTGTGCAGGCCTCCTGGCAGAGCATCCTGTTTGCAGGCATGCTTTGCCCAGGCAGGGAGCCCCGTGTGCAGGCACATCCCCGCGTCCCTAACCACGCTTTCTTGTGGTCACTGTCGGGCTCC